>NC_056730.1:159928958-160141458 GCF_019279795.1 Protopterus annectens | reverse complement strand
ACATGGTTTAAAGCACCAGAAAATACTCTGGTAGTGGAAGGCTACAGTGCCTTCTACACATTTAGACCAACAGTAGCATAGACAAGGACTAAAGGTGGAGGTGTCTCAATTTATGTTAGTAGCAAATACAATTCTAAGTTGTGTCACAAAACATCCAGCAGACCAAACAATGTTGTAGGAAGTCACGACTTCACTACTGTTTAAAAGTTGGAATATCTTTTATTCATGAGGTAAGCGCTTTCATGGTGTCACCACCACTTCTTCAGACCATAACAGAGAACAGTATTTCACAAGACATATATATATATATATATATGTATATATATGTATATATATATGTATATATATATATATATATATATATATATATATATATATATATATATATATATATATATATATATATATACACTCTCCAATTGATTCAAATAGACCAATAACAAGATTCAATGCATTTGACTTTCTTAAAGCCATACAGACATAAATTGCCATATTACTATATTCTACAAGTAAAATCACTTGAATGTTACTACATTAATCACTACACAAGTTAAAAACAAGAACATTTCCTTTCATAAAAGCAAAAAAAAATACATAAAATACATCTAATAAAAAATGCATGAAGAATATACCTAGCAGAAAAATATATATGGTATTATATCAAAAAAACATTTATTACTCATACTGCTTACTAAAGCATAAAATAAAATGACCTAAAAATCCCCTTTTCTTCAGAATCTAACAAAAAATACATAGAGAGTGTACCTAACAGAGAAATAGGTGGTGTTATCTCAAAAAAACATTCATTTCTCACACACTTACTGAAGCATGAAATAGAACTACTTAAAACGTTTCCTATTCTTCAGAATGGGTCTTATAGGGATTCTGTCATTGAGTCCTTTTCCTCTGTCTGCTTTTAGCCTAATTATCCACCTAATTTCTGAAGTTTCAGAATAGTTGGATATATCTCCCCCTCTTTCATTTTCCTTTATTTCTTCTATTGCTAAAAATCAGAATGTGTGCTGTTGTCCCTCCTGACTAACATGTTTCACCAGCGCATTAGTAAGGGTCCCTTTCCTAATGTTATTTATATGTTCCCTTATTCTATACCTAAATTTTCTATTAGTTTTTCCCACATAATATGCTGAGCAGACATTGCATACTGCCAAATAGACTATATTCATTGAGTTGCAATCAGCTGACACTTGAAAGGACAATGTTCTTCCTGTGTCATGATGATGAAAATTGTTAGTAGTATCTATATAACAACACTGATTACATGCTTTACAGGTATTGGTACCTCTTCTACTATTGTTCCTCATTGTTGTTCCCCTTGGATAATATAGCATCCTCTTTAACGTTTTTCTGTTCTTGAAAAGAAAATTTGGTTTATCACCTACTATATTCCTGAGTTCATGGTCTGATACCAAAATAGGCCAATGTTTCCTTATTACATCAGTTACTATGTTTGTATTTCTAGTATAGTATGTTGGTACCCTTACCCCTGTGTTCACCTTACTTTTCAATGAAACTGTTCTATCTAAAGTCGTTCTAGATGAAAAATAGGGTTTACCATTTATTATTTCTCCATGCACCAGCCCCTTCTAATATTCCTTCCATATGTGAGTCATTATAGCCCCTCCTTGACAACATTTCCTTAAATTCAGTGAGTTCACATTTAAAGTCATCATCCTTGGCAGTTAACCTTGATGTCCTTAAGGTTTGCCCCTTAACTACATTTCTAAAGATATGCCGGGGGTGCATACTTCCCTTGTGCAAAATTGCATTTCTGTGACAATCTTTTCTATGTACTCTAGTTGAGAATTCACAGTCTGCATTGCACATTATCTTGACATCTAAAAAATCAAACTCATCATAAGAACTTTTGATGGAGAATTTTAAAAAGTGAGTGCTTTGATTAATATATGTATGGAAGTTGGTTAACATATTTCTATCACCTTGCCATAACATAAAAAGGTCGTCTACAAAGCGCCTATAAAATCTTAATTGTGACCAGTTGTCATTATTCAAAACATATTTATTCTCCCAATTGGCCATCACTATGTTAGCATAACTGTTTGCTGATGGTGTAGCCATCGCCACCCCATCTTTCTGCAAATATAACTGATGTTCAAATAACATAATATTATTACTCAAAATCAATTCCATGAGATGGCAAATCAAGTCAGTCTTTACATGCTCCTCACCACTTTCATTGATTAAATATTCCCTTAAATATTGAACTCCCTCTTTGTTGGTTAAACAGGATGATTCCATGGAGTTCATACATGTCCAAGTCTCCATAGACAAGGTTTCCTAACATGTACTGGCCAGCTACAGGTCACCCTCTGTAACCCACGAAGTTCACAGTTCTTACCTAGTCCTACTAGAGGTACTTATCATCCAACCAAATACCTTATTCATGGGAGACAAACTACTGCTCTACAGACTGAGAAGCAGTGCTTTCTGGACAACTTCAGCATAAACACCCTGGTCCAGATAGTGCACTCTCCAACCAGAGGATCAAACCATTGGACTAAGTACTCATCAATATGGGAAAGCATTGCACCCCACCCCATGTCACATCCTCATAGGTGAAACCAGAACACAAAGATGTGTCCCTCGAAATAAAATTCACCCAGAAAACTCAACTAAACTTGTAACATTTGGGAGCTATACTAAAGCAAACTACATCCTCTTAAGTGACAGTTTGCCAAAATTTACAGCTCCCCCAAACCCGTAGAACAGTATGAACAGACCCGTAGTATGAACCTATGAACCTATAACCTCGAAAAAGGGCATAGCAAAATTAATTTAAAATGGGTGGCGAAAGCCAAACACACTCTGGCTAGGCTTATAAATGCCCTAGGGCAGATAGCCTAGTATGAACCTATGAACCTATGAACACAGCTATTTATGAATAATTATTTACAGAAACCCTGTACAAACATGAAAATGATTTTACTGAGGCTGCCATACCTACCAAAAGTAAGCCCAGATCTAGCACCAAAAACAAACCACATTGGTGAAATCCTTATCTTAACAGACTATGTAACAAAAGAAAAAAGTCATGTCCGAAATCAGAAACAGCAACTCTCACAGAGACAAGAGTTCTCTGATTCAACTAAATAAGAAACTAAGAGGTCAAAAAAGTCCACCAAGGCCAATTAAAAGGTCAGGATAGCCTTCTAGACTAAGGACATCACAAGGCCTACTTCAGCTATGTCAAGAATGCAGAACTGGTGGTAAATGGCACTACCTTCACTGAACAGGGTGACATAGTGAATCTACTGGCTGATAAATTTAGCTTTAACTTCTCCCCCACTCCATTACCCCCCCAAATATCAACAGGGAGCAGGTCCTGGAGGTGTGTGTTAAGGTCAAAACACTTTCAATGGTTCATAGATTAGTACTAGGCTAAGTGCTCTTGTGTGCTAATTTAATCCTAGCAAATTAACCCATGTGAGAATCAAACGCTGCACCTTGTATCTGCAAGGCAAATATCTTTACCATTATGCCAGCCTCCCTCTACAACACCCCAGCACTTTCATCGGTTGCCTCCTAAATAACCTAAAACATGACTTAGCATGACCACCTGAGGCAGTCTTCATCTACAGCCTCAAAATAGGTTATGTGCCAGGTGAATGAAGGACCACAATCAACTGAACCCAGGAACTACAGATCCATGAGTCTGATAAGTCTATTATGCAAAGCCATGGAATGAATTACCATGGAAATAATCAACAAGGACATTGGCAACCTACAGACACCGGAACCATTTCCGTTTGTCTTTGTTAAGGGAAGATCTTGCCTATTCAACCTGTTAGACTTCTTTGAGAGGTCAACCTGGCTATGGATAAGGGAAAAATGGTGCAGACTGCTTACCTTGACCTAGCCAAAGCATTCGGTATGATACTCAACTAAGGTATTGTTGACAAACTCTCAGAACTAAGCACAAATCCCTACATAACTCGGTGGATTGCCAGCTGGCTCACAGATATGTGTCAAGAAGTCAGGATCAGTGAGACCTCCTTCATCAAGAGACTGGTCACCAATGGAGCAGCCAAGGGCTCTGTGGTGGGCCTGCTTCTGTTTGGTATCCACTTCCCAGAAGTCAAGGCTAATATCAAAGGCCTGTGGTTCACCAAGATTGCAGGTGGCTGTGAATTGGGAGATAGCTTCCACCTGTGACACCAACATTCAATGAAAAGGTCTAACAAAAACAAATCTTTACATTCTCAGGCACACTCCCCAACTCCTTAAGTAACCACCTATCAGCCTATACTCACAGGACTATCATTCAACTCACAAAGCAGCACAAGTTCAAAGCTATATGCAACATACAAAATATCAGCAAAGAAGTATTTAATAAATCTCCAAAAGCTATAGACTGGTCCATCCTAAAAAGACTTCCCCTTATTGATGCAGTTCAACATTTCAACAGCACCTCCTAAGCATTTTTAACTCCCCCTCTACCTCCAATACATCTAAATTACTACAGTATAAAAAATCATCCACAACCCACTAGCCTATCCTGCTTTTAGCCAGTTAATCAACTTTTATATCCCAAATCTTCTTCGTCTTTCAGCTTTTTCCCAGTTAGGGGTCACCACAGCAGATCACCTGTCCGCTCATGATTGGCAGTGGAGTTTTACAGTGTCGAGTTGCCAGCCCGGCACCCAACCTTCCACAGAAGGCACACACATGCACACACTCACACCTAGGGCCAATTTAGAGTGTATCCCAAATAAACATCTCAAATCTGAAGACAAACATCTCCTCACAACTTATAAACCTAACAAAACCCCAAGCCTAAGCCTTTACACCTGCTCTGTGGCAAAACTGTGGAACTCCCTTCCTTTAGCTATCAAAACTGCTGCTAACCTTGCACTCCTTCAAAACCTGTATAAAAGAATACTTCATCAATGCCTGTATTTGCTCCTGTATGAGCCCAGGCTGAGGTGCTCTTATACCTTTTTCTAACTCTACTCTCTCTTTATCCCAACTACTAACTTACCCTACCCTGCCTTCCTCAACACATACTCCCATGAGGTTACATTCATACCTTTTTCACATCTATTCCTGCTATCCCCTCTATCACACCCTACCCGTCTCTACTTGTAATATCCTACAGCTTCACCAGTATAACCTCTTACCATATTTCTTGACCTCTAGAATATTAATAATTATGATAATCCTCTACTATGTAAATAATGTTGCATCTTCCTATTATCAGGCGTTCCATATATTTTATGTTTGAAAACTATCCCCTGGATTTAATAAACTCTGTGTAGGAATAGTGTTATCCCTACACAGAGTGAATGGTGTCAAGGTCAGCATTTCCTTCTCAGCAGCGCAGCTTGCATATTAATGAAGGTGTGCTACTGAGGGGGGAATCATGTACACGGACTGAATCAGTGCTAGGGGGTGTGTTACAGTGTTTGCAGATCTGTTACATGCTTCCAGCACTTCCAAAGTGCCATATGGCACTTTCCAATAAAGAAAGTGTCCTCGGACAGTTAAATGAAGATGCAAAATGAATGTCATGTAGGGTGTGTGTTACAGTAGCTGTAACACACCCCCTGCATTGTAAAAGTGCCATACGGCACTAAATAAATGAAGAAAGTGTCCTCGGACACTTAAGTAATACTGTGAACTGTAATGTCATGCAGGGGGGTTTGTTACAGTATCTGTAACACACCCCCTGCAATATAAAAGTGCTGTACAGCACTAAAACAATAAAGGAAGGGTCCTGGGACACTTAAATGAAGATGTGAAATTAATGTCATGTAGGGTGTTTGTTACAGTAGCCATAACACCCCCCCCCCCCCGCATTGTGAAAGTGCCATACAGCACTAAATAAATGAATAAAGTGTCCTTGGGCACTTAATAATACTGTGAACTGCAGTACCATGCAGGGGTATGTTACAGTATCTGTAACAACCCCCCTGCATTGTAAAAGTGCTATACGGCACTAAAACAATAAAAAAGTGTCCTTGGACACTTATTTAATAATTTGAAGACTAATGTTTAATTTATAATTAATGGTTAATTTGTTTTTTTATTTCATTTTCTTCAAAGTTTAAGCATAGCTGAGCGTATTTGAGTGGTACGGCGCCTTGCTCAGCAGTGCTTAAATGTATTGAGATGCTATATAGAAATGTATAGCTGAAATTTTCACAACTGAGTTAGCTGAGTGATTAGAGTCATGGCTCTGTGTGCAGTAGGTGCATGGTTAGAATACCAAGACAGGCCATTCAGCTTTTACATGGGAAAGCATTTTTATATTAATTTTAATTTTATTTGTTAATGTAGTTAGTGATATTTGTTAACCAGGGTAGTGTAGCTGGTTCAGAATCCCAGTGTCAGTGGAGATATGAGGTGAAAATCATTTAAACACAAGTGTCTGATACAATACAGTCACACCCCAAGGTAACATAATGAAAGTACATAGGGGGAGGTCATGTAAAGTAAAATACATGCACATAATAATAATGTATTAATAATGAGTAGTTACTATTCAATTCTTATTTTTTAAATGATAATTTTGTTTACCCTTAGCTCAGTTTTGCTAAGCACTGCTAAGCAAAGCTAAGCAATGCTTAAACAGGACCTGTCTGAGCAATACTTAGCAGTGCTTAGCACCACTTAGCTGGTTTAAGCATTGCTAAGAAGTCTCATTCTAAGCAGTATTCAGCTTAGCTAAGTGGATTTGCATGCTGTTAAGCACTGCTCAGCATTTGCCACTTTAAGCACTGCTCAACTCAGCTTAGCAGGTTTGTGCACTGCTGAGCTGTGCATTTTTGAAAATTGTCCAATGATGGCAAAGGGTGCAAATATGGCATTATTTAAACCACACAGGTGGGAATACAGGCAGAACCTGTTATAATTTGATCCCTGTAGGAACTATGGCAGATGCAGGAGGGGCAGTACACTTTCAGGCGCAGTGCTGAGGCATGTTGGAGTCCAGGGTCATGGCTGGGATCCTCATATAAAACATGATAACAGACTACTGCAGGGCCTGTACCAGGGCTCAGAATACAAGTCTGAGGCCTGTGACCATCTGGCATGTGAGCTCACCAATGCCACTGGCATCCACCACACTGGTGAGCAGGTCTGTCATCATTATGACAACCTGAGACAGAGACCCAATGGATTCAAGATGCTTGGGCCTAGAATGCCCCAGAAGTTTTGTAAGTATATCAAGTGGTATGTAATATGAATATCTGATAGACAGGTATGTATAATGGTGTGTTTTCCCCCCACAGCTGCAGAGGAGAAGCCTTGTAACTGAAGCCCACACAGGATGACTAGTGAGGCTACGCTGACAGTGTGGTGATTACAGATATAACTTGCAATATATATATATATATATATATATATATATATATATATATATATATAGTCCAATAAATAAGAAAGTGTATTTATGTACTGCTGTATAGTGTGTTCTGAGTGCACTGAATAAATGTGTTGTTAGACCAACATTGATATAAGTGACTAATGCCAAATACTGTGTAGTACAGATGAAGGCAGAAAACAAGCTACTATTGAGGAAAGGAAACCAATACTGTAGCAATTCTGTGGAGGAATGAATCTGTGAATAAAGTATACTGTGCTTGCTACTGTGAAAGTAATAACTGACATACATTCATCATCTACAGGATATGCAGTACAACTGAATTTAGAATTTTGAATGTAATAAACCACTGTGAAATGTCACCCTAAATAAATAAACTGTTGTGTTCAATCTTTTCTGTTGTTGAAGAAATACAAGTGTACAGGTGCTACACAGCAAATATGGCTATGAGAGCATGGTTTGTTTGCTAAGCAGCTATTATGGCAAACTGTAGATGTGGAGCTATAAAACAAGATATGATGAAAACTGATATATGTTCTGCACTAAGATCTAAACTTTGAATAGTAATGTATTATAGTGAATTCCCTGCAGCATTGTCTTGTGTTAACCTTTTCATTTCAGCTACATGTACTCCTGAATGTAGGTATGCTGATGCAGACAAGTATGAGACTGTAATAGGTGGAAACTGCAACTATATGATGTACAAATGTGCATGGGTCAAGTATGCAACCCAGCAGCCTGGTATGGTCTGTACAAATAACACATAAACACATCCACTAGGGGTTAAATGTGTACACCTGCATTCAAAGTATTAATACACAGTTCACTAACTATTTATCATGCATGACACTGTGACACTTCACTTATATTATAAGGTCAGACTTTGTAACCAAGTGAGTTTTAGGCACAAATCAGTCAAGCAGTAGACAGCAGTACCCCAGTAGTGCAGTGTGATAAGAAATAGATAAATATTGTTAATGTTTGCATACACAAACCACAGTTTGACTCCAGGGACTGGTACGAATATGTGTTCATAGTGACATACAAATAATCCCGAGTATTTGTAGAAACTGTCAGGTAGTGTTAACAGATCTTTTCTCCACAGGCCTCACAAGTAAATAAATGTTTGTATTAGCTGTATGAAGGGTATACCAATAATCTGTGTACAAATGTTCCAGTGTCCAGCCCCATGCCTGCTAATGACAGCAGGATAGCTATATACACCATGCACTCTTCCAGATACATGTCTCTGAAGTGTCACACTGTAACGGCTAGTGATCACTGTTGCCCAAAATTTGCAAATAGACATAAATCCAGTACAAGTATGCAATTAGCACACTCACACAACATCAGAGTTGTCACAGCTTGCCCCATAGCATTCAAGGTCAACAGATTAATAGGTATGTACGTGCAACAGTAGCTATAGGCCTCAGGTAGATGTAAAATGAGGGCAGACCTGTAGAGTATTGAGCAGTACTGTTATAAAAAATATAACCTACACAGTTGCTAATGCACAGTTTTTATATCCCCCCACCCCTTATCTGCATCAATAATTATTATGCATATACTACGGGTATGTTGCTCTCACAACCTAATGTTGGGACTTGTGTTCTATTATTGTTCATATATTTCAATGGTTGCATACTAACATACCTTGTTCAAATTCCACTGTTGGTGGCCTGTTGCTGTAACTGCTACTGGCATGCTGTTATTATAATGAATGTTATTCCATTTATGCAAGTGTTCTGTTTGCTATATAATTTTCCAATTCTATTGTTCTGGGCTAATTGAAACACCCATGCATGAGATTATAACTAATGTTGTAATGTTTTTTTCATGACTAACCAATAAACTTTGACAAACCTCAACACCATAGCATGTTTGGGTAGGCAGATCCCAGAGGATCCGCCTCTCCTACCTCATCTGGCCATAGCACTGGGGTCCCAGCATGTCTGGGACCCAACCTTGAGCTGCCTCCCTTGCTGGTCCTGCACCACCTTTGGGTAGAACCACCTCAGGAGATCGGGCCCGTCTCCCCCCTGGGCATGAGTACGGAGAGGACCCTGTCACCCAACACCAGTTCAGGGGTATGGTGCACATGGTCATCCACAGGGAATTGGATGTCCACCTGCACCAGTTTGAGGGCAGACTGGCACATCTTGAGGGGAAGGCTGGCCCATCGTCCAACCCCCGCCCCAGCGCAGCCACCTTTGGGGTCATGAAGGGGCAGTGGTGACTGCCCATGAGTGTGGGCCTCAGTCCCACTATTTCCATCTAGGAGCACGTGGCCTTTTGATTCCCAACCACCTTCCTCGTCCAAGGTATTTATCCCTCTCATGTGCCATACACTGCCCCTGTCTGCTGTCTTGTCTGTCTTGTCTGTTTGCAAACACAACTTCTCCTACCCAACTTACCTCCCCACACATACCTACAAACCTTCCCCAACATCCCATTCTCACCTTAAAAAAGGGGGAGGGGTATCTGTTCCCAAAAAAAAAAAAGTTGTCCTATGAATAGCTCTCCATTTCGCCTCCACTTACACTGACGTTAATCAATTTACCCTTGAACCACTCAACAAATGCATGTTGCCCACACCTCTTCCTTTGGGGTGTGAGGCTCTAAATTCCAAATTGTCCACATCATTCACAGCTGTTGCTGCACAAGAAATGGAGAGCTATGGTCCTTTCCTACACTCATTCTGCACATCCCTAGCTGCCTTTCATAATGCCCCCCTGCTTACCCCCATTTCACCACTTTCCTATCACCCTTTTTTTCTTTTCTTTTCTTTTTTTGAAAATAGCGCAGGTTTAAGCAGGGGTAAGCAGTGCTAAGCAAAGATAAATGGACCTAAGTGCTGCTTGGCCTTGTGGCCCATCACACAAAACCACGCCAACCCACTTAAAACTGCTTAAAATTACTTTATTCACTTTATCTCATTCAGCCACTTTTCTGCCCAGCAACAAAATAACCAGCCCTGGCAACTCTCACACCCAGGACCCTATGTACTAGAATCAGGGCAATGCACCACTACATCAAATCAGTTGGGGGAATTTTTAATGCTTTTGTAAAAACATCATGCATTACAGCCGTTTACCATTAGGGGAAAAAAGGCATCACTACCAAGTCTCAAATCCAGAACCCTGTGCACCAAAGTCAGAGCAACACACCACTAAGCCAAACCAGCACTGAGGAATTTATACTGCTTTTGTAAACATATCATGCAGTGCAGTCATGTAATATTAGGAAAAAAAGGCAAAACTCCCGAGTATTGAACCCAGGGTATTCTGAACTACAGTCAGATGAACACACCACTACACCAAATCAGCGCTAAGAAATTATTGATGCTTTTTTAAATACATCATGCACTACAGTTATGTAACTTTAGGGAAAAAAGACACCACTGCCAAATTTTAAACCCAGAACCATCTGAACTACAGTCAGAGCAACACACCAGTAAGCCAACTGAGTTTTGAAGTATAGCAACTGGTTTTACAAACATATCCTGATTGCCAGTCACACACTACTCCTATATATAGTGACCCAAATCACAGTGTACACAGACAAATAAATACTGCTGGATGTACCTGAGGCCTACAATATCAGATAGTGATAACAACTGCACAGACTGTTGCTGAATATCCACATGTGTGCCCCCTATTTATGGCAGGGTCATTATAAAACCTACTCTGTGTGCTGTCATACTGGCAAGGCAGTGTAGATTGTGGTTACAAAATAATGACAGACAGCTCAGTGTCACATGTCATACCCATCAGAACACACATGTCCATGCTAATTCTGTGTTACACACTGTATGCATGCACATATGTCTTACAAATACACCTGACATAATAATGACACAGTATCTCTATCTCTTACATGTCTAGCATCTGTCATATCTAGACACCCACAGCCCAGTCTATGGCATAACTACATCCATGTCAACACAACATAGGAATAATTGAGCCCTGCAATGTCCAGCAATACTGGTTGCTCCTACTGCAGTCACTGCCACCCACAGTAGCAGGTTAAAGACCTGCAGGGTGAGACACATTTCACAACTATGAAAATGTGTACTAAATGTTGCCTAACACTCTCTGGATGGCACTGTCATGTAACATATGCACCACATGCACATGCCTCACCTGGACTGTTGTAGGTACCCTCAACCAGGCCATGCTGTGGCACAACAGCTGTCACCGCACTCTCACTGACATTAACAGCTTGCTCTCTACCAATGTCTTCACAATCCCTAATCTAACTCCTGGCCATGCAGCAATATATCCAGCTACCTGCTACAGACCTAACATTGCTCCCAAACACCTCGATCAGGGCATCCCCACAACAGGCAAACATAAAGAGTTGAGGGGGTGTTGAGGTTTTAATAGACATGTCTCACAGTCTCCCCTACAAACATGCACAGCTGATAGACCAGCATCAACTGTAGCAGCATGCGCAGTCAGATAGAAAAGGATGTATGACCCTCACATCTGCCTGTCTCTTTACTCACCCCATCAGACATTTACACATTACACTGCTAGAGAATATGACAGATTATTAACAATGACCAGATATAGCATGCAAAACTGTGGACATAACACATCAATCCAAACAGTGGACAGTATTTCCACCTACCCTTTGTGATGCTGTAGCTCCTGCACCTTGATAATGTCCCCCTCACAGGCCAGGAAAAGGGGCAAGGCCCAAATGAGGACCTTAATTATAGCACTGTGTTGTCATGCCATTGGCTAATGGAAAGGCAACCCAGCTGTTCTGGATGCAATTAGCAAGTGGGAGACACAGACTGGTGCACAGGCCATCACCTGTTTGTGAGTATTACCTACAAAAGGCAACCTGCTGCCTATGGTAAACAGGTCTGACACTTTCTGCATGAAAACAGACTGTGATTCTTTGTAACACTACAAGTGGATTTCTTCTGACAAAGGGGTACAGCACTATACCAGGTATGTCATACAATTAAGTATGTAACTGAATGCAGATGGGGGGATGTAGTCATTGGAAATAGGAATTTAAACAGTAGGTCTCAACAACACTTCTTGGACTGGCATGTTTCTGTTAGTTTGCTGTCCAGCACCTACGACCATCCCAGATGGCTCTGTCTGCAGTGACATAGATCATAGCTCTGGCCTCTGAGTCACCCAAGCAAGGGTCAGCTCACATATGACTACTACTGGATTGTCTGTTGTACAATACTGACTGTGACACTGCCAACCCAGCTAACTGGGATTTTGTAACTAATCATATGTCATTGGTGAATATTAATATGATGCATATGCCTGTCTTAAAATTTAAGAGAACTGTATATGTTATGTGGATATTAAACTACTGGTGCAGAAGTGTGTGTTGAACTGTATGTTATGTACTGAGCTCATACCTCTCAACTGTCCAGATTTTTGCAGAATGTCCACATGTTTGCATTATATTTTTAGTAATTTTGTCAAACATTTGGGTTGTTTCTGGCAAATCACTGGCAAATCATTAAAGACTGAAGTCAGCAAATAATAGCACACATTTGAATGTCAGACGTCATAGCATTCAGAAAATTCATGCAAATGCAAAACCTGTTATTCTATCAACTGTCTAGGTTTGTAAGAGCAATATTTAAAAAGTGTCACTATTTTGGGGCCTTTTCCCCCTTTCTTTGTGCCTTTGTCCAGATGTCTTTCTCTAAGAGGTTGAGAGGTATAACTGAGCTTCAAGAGTGTAACCACAGTGTACTGTACTGCAAAAGAACAGAAATGCATATAAAGTATTACCTGGGCAAATGTATGTATTAATCATAGAAGCAGGAAGCCTCGAACATACAGAGATACCTTGCAAAACTTCAAGAAAATAAGCTGCAATTGCTCTAGGAATGTGTTATTTTAGTGTCAGTGCAGCAAGCAGACATAAATGTCTACAGCTAGAGGTTTTTGTATTGTCTTGAAACATAAATAATTACTAGGTTGAAAATTTAAAAGTGTTTAACTGTGCTGTGACTTCCAGTTCTACACAAACATCAGACAGATATGTACGTCTGATGCAGAGATGTTAAAATGTATGTTAGTTGCTCTTAGCCTTAAAACTGAAAACAGGTGGCAAAGAGTGATGCAATCTGAGCTAACTCAGCAGTAATTTTGATTATCACTTTCAGAGCTGTCTCAGAGAAAGACCTTTGCATTTTGTATGTGTCTTTGTATCTGACAACATCCACTCATCTGCATTTGCCTTGCTAATAGTAAGGAACTAGGGAAAAGTAAATTAGTTTATATATAGATGGGAATATAGTAAAGACTACATTAGATGTTTGCTGTAGTTATGTCAGACTGTCCTGCAATGTTGTCTTAAAATATTTCCTGTGATTCTGAACTCTGTAGTTACTGTATTAATTAAGTATTGTTTTGTCCCTTTATTAGTTATTATTAAATATAGTTAAACCTTGAATTGTGGCTGGTCTGTTTAGAACTAAGTAAGCTCTTAGAGTACTTGCATATGTATTTGGTGACACTGTATAGCCCACTCCAATACCATTGGTCTTGGTCGCACTTACCATTTGGATAATAGGCACATCATACAGTAGGATTCGTCACCCTTTGGTAAGGACCTTAGAGTAGCTGATAAAGAGCTGGATTGCGGCAGTCAGAACTAATTTTTAGTCTGGGCAGAAGGAGCTATAGCTAGTAAACCTGTGTCAGCCTTTCCCAGGACTGTATGTGTGATTCATGAATCAAATTTCAAAGTGTGTGTGCATCAGTTATTTGGGTAGGGACACGAAGCACTGGTTGGCAGAGAAGGTGATGGAGGTATTGGCTTGACAACTCTGCTAAGATGTTAACTGTATAGCTGTGCCAGTGGAGAGACTTATTGGGGATCTGGAGAGAGAGGGAGACACCAGCCCCAGACTGACTTTGATCTCTGTGTGCTCTGAGGGGTAATTGTACTTTACGGTGTGTATACTTGTCATCCTCCCATTGTGTATGTCCCTTACTGGTGCTAGTAGTGAGGCATGAGGCTTCTTGATTACTGAGCCACTGCCATGGCATCACACTGATAGTATGTACTGGTGGATACAGCTGGCATATCACATCATGTACTGTCATTGAGCCCCTCTCAGTCTGCTAATGTCATACAGGATTATTTCACAGATTGTCCAGGTCACCATGACCATTCCTGACATACTCTGGCTAGGTCAGAATGTACTCCACACCTGTATCTGATTGTCTGACACCTATGGCTAGCATACCTGGTGAGCCCCTGCAGCAGGACAGCAGGTTATAGGTATTAGTAAAGGGGGGATGCTGGCTCTGGATCAGCAGCATTGTGTACATACTGAGCATAGACTTAGGGTCTGAATGCAGAAATGAAACGTCAGCAAGCAAAGGAGAGTAGTAGTGCTGAAATTGAATTCATCCTCAAGTCTTGGTGAGTACCTTCATGAGTAGACCCTGTTTTCACAAAATCTCACCAAGACAACACTGATATACAGACTGCATTTATATACCATATATCATGGACAGAAATAGGTAAAAAACTAAAAAAGATATCTGGGTACACAAGATGCAGGATAGAAAAGTGCCCAATCCTGGTAGGCACCATGAAAAATGGAAGGGCTGCCAGCCCAGCCAGATAGAATTTTGTAGATAATTCTATGTCATTGTAAATATTGATATAATCCACAGGCTTGTTTTACAAATGTAAAGAGAACTATATGTTATGATTAAACTATATGTTGTACTGAGCTTCAAAAAATGTAACCACAGTGCACCCTGCTGGATGAAAGCCGTTAAGTAAAGAATTTTAAAAATGCGTTTGATCTCAAGCTCAGAGACAGGATGTCTGGGTTAGCAAATTATTTTTATTATTTTAAGACAGAGATAATTACTAGATTTTATATGTAAAGTGTCCTTTATTGCTGTGGTTTCCTGGCAGGGGCAAGATTACAAAGATATGTTCAATTTTGAGTTTTCTGAGCCTGGGAAACTTCAGCAGAGGTGTCAAGAATTATGTAATCTGAAATGACTCAGCAGTAGTGTGTAGTATCAATTTAAGGGCTATCTAAGTAAGAAAGAAAGAAAGAAAGAAAGAAGAACATTTTGTATCTTGTCTTGGATCTAGTAAGAACATCCACTCACCAGCATTTTCTTGCTCTGTAAGAAGTATTTAGAACAGTGATTTCTCTTAGAGATAGATAGAAATAGTAAGATTAGACTAGTTGTTTTCTATATTTATGTCAGACTGTCCTACAATATTGTTTTAAAGTATTTCCTGTGATTTCTGAACTCTGAAATGGCATTGTGTTGGAATAATAAGTATTGTCTTGTGTTTTTATTATTTATTATTAAATATTTTTTAAACCTTTCAACTGTGGCTGTTTTGTGTAGAGATAATTTAAGCTCTAGAGTACTTGAATGCATTTGGTGATACTGTGCAAAGCCACTCCAATAGCATTGCTGTCCATCACACTTACTATTTGGATAATAATAATATTGCACAATAAAATTGGACACCCCTTGGTAAGGGCCTTTATAGTAGCTGATAGTAGTGGTTGGTGGCAGTCGGTACTACCTTATACTCTGGGCAGAAAGGGGGCATAGATGGAGAACTTGTGCCAGCCTTCCCCAGGAGTGTCTGTGTGTTTGTACATAATTCATATCTCAGTGTGTGTGTGTGTGTGTGTGTGTGTGTGTGTGTGTGTGTGTGTGTGTGTGTGTGTGTGTATGTATCAACTACTTGGGCAGGGACATGAAGCACTCGTTGGACAGAGAGGGTGCTGGAGGTTTTGGCTAACCACTTGGCTGAGATCTGTAAGCTATAGCTGTGCCAGTGGGGAGTCTTACTCGGGATCTGGAGGAAAAGGGAGAAACCAGCCCCAGACTGTGATCTCTGTGTGCTCTTAAGGGATATTGTACTTTACTGTGTGTGTACTTGTTATTCTCCCAATGTGGACATTCCTCACTGGTGCTAGTGGGGAGGATTGAAGCTCCTTGATTACTGGGCCAGTGCACGGGCATCACATATTATTTGCGTGGCAGTGGTGGGATAGCCACATCAAATATTAATTGTTTGATAGTGGTGAGTTAGCCACATCACATATTAATTGGTTTGTAATGGTGTGGATAGTGAATTCTGTAGTTTGTATACAGTGATCACTGAAGGTGTTTTTGTACTCTAAATCAGCCATGCAGTGAACATTCAGACCTCAGATCACAATTGTTTTTATTCATTTTGTTAGCTTAGTGAGTCAGGGAGAGCAGGCAAGCATGCCAGCAGAGGAATATGGCAGCTGACTAGGATCCAATTGGCTGACATGTGTCAGGCTAAAGGACTGGTGCATGGAAACCTGACTAAGGCAGATGATTGCAGCTTTGGTCACAGCTGCATCAGAGAATAGTAACCAGGAGGCCAATCAGACTGGCCGTGGAGATGTATGACACTCAGAGAATGGACAGCTCAGCCTTTCTACAGAGGGCTTAAAAATCCATCTGGAGCTAAAGAGACTTGTGTTGGAGGACAGGCATTTGGACATAGAAGCTGAGGAGAAGGAAAAGCAGAGGCATCATGAAAAGGAGATGCTGAATATTCACCAGAGTCATGGAGGTAATGGGGAAGGGAGTAACCGGACCCCAGAAGCACAAAAGGTCAGTAGGTTTCTTCCACAGTTTACAGAGGGGGATAATTTTGATAGTTTCATTCATATGTTTGAGAGGGTATGTAAACAGTATGATGTTGATCAAAGGCTCTGTGGTAAAGCCGTAAATGTACTTTCCAAACTGTCTGATCATGACTTTTTAAACTATAATGTTGTAAAGAATTGTTTGCTAGAATTTTTTAAGCTAACACCTGAAGCTTACAGGAAAAAGTTTTGTGAGCATAGACGCAAGGCAGATGAAAGTGTGTGTGAATATGTTGCTGAACTAACCACTTATTTTCATAGGTATGTGAGTGGATGTTAGGTGACCACTTTTGAAGGGCTGGCAGACCTTTTAGTGAGGGAATAAGCCCTTAGCACTTTGCCTGAAGACATGAGGATCTGGTCAGCTGATAGGCAATGTTCTACTTCAGAGGAGTTGGGGAAGAAGGGAGACCTATAACTAGAAGCACGGCATCACTGCACAGGAAAGTGACACCCAGTGCTGCTCATGTATCTAAAGAAACCCATGGTGGGCAGCCCAGACTGCCCTAATAGAATCTGCCAGTAGCAGGGGAAGCCACTAGTCCAGATACACATCCAGGACCTAGGGTTAAATGATTTGAATGCAATCAGTGGGGCCATGTAGCATTTGGATGTCCATGGAGACAAGGTGGGGAACAAAAGGTGAGGGAGTCAGTAAGTGGGAATGACAAATTGCCAAAAGTCGGCTATCTTGAGACAACAAGGGTACCAAACTACCACAAGAGGTTATATCCTATCTTGTGAATGAAAAAGAGGCCATTGCTAAGAGAGACACAGCCTTTGACATAACTATTGTGAAGCCTGCAATGGTTACAGAGCAGCACTACTTGCCTGGGCAGTTTACTCCAGTCAGGGCTTTAGGAAGGATCCCATTACAAATACCTTTGGCTAGGGTTCATCTTGACTGAGAGGTTGGAAAAGGAAGCCAGCAAGTAGGTGTGTTTGAGGATATGCCTGCAGATGTCCTGATAGGGAATGATTTTGATAATGCAGTACCATGTGCTCATGCAGTTACATGCAGTCAGGCTTGGTGACAAGTATGAGGGTCTGGTAGCCTGAGGGAGACCCAGACAGACCACACACTTGCAGCCAGGACTGGTGAGGTGGTTATTTCAGGGAGGGAGCTACTCTGTAGCAGTGAGACTGAAGGAGAGCCACAGCTGCTTATGGGTACTGATGTTCCTCTTGGACAGAGTGACTGCAAGGGTAGTACCCAGGCTGAAAGTGAGGCACCACTATCATAGGATACCAGAATTCCTGCAGAAGAGGAGCTGGGAAGGGTTATAAAGAGAGAGAGTTGAGACGGGCTCATATCTCTGACCCTACATTACAAGGCCTGAGACAGGCAGCTAGTGAGGCACCTGATTCTCAAGGGAAGGAGGGAATCTGTATACTGGGACAAAGGGTTACTGTATAGAGAGTGGACCCTTGAGTGAGGGCTAGAAGGTGAGAGGATACAGCAGATGGTAGTGCCTAGAACCTACCATCTGGCACTTCTAGCCATAACCCATGATATTCCCTATACAGGTCATATTGGCATAAAATGTACAAAGAGACGTATTATGCAGAATTTTTATTGGCCTAGGATTTCCAGAGATGTAACAAGGTACTGCAGGACCTGTAAGCAGTGCCAAAATGTAGGCAAGGCAGGAGACAAGGTGAAAGCTCCTTTGATGCCTTTGCCTGTGATTGAGGAACCATTTCAGAGGGTAGCTATGGATATTGTGGGTCCTCTGAATACCCCAAGTTCCACAGGGAAAATGTATATCCTAGTAGTAGTAGATTATGCTGCCAGATACCCTGAGGCAGTGGCTTTGTCCTCCATTGAGACAGAAAAGGTGGCAAATGCTTTGTTAGAGAGTTTCAGCAGGGTAGGTTTTCCAAAAGAAATACTGACTGACAGAGATGCCGATTTCATGTCAGACCTGCTGGCTCGTCTGTGGAAGTACTGTGGCATGAAGCACTTAAAGACCACCTCCTACCATCCCCTAATGGTCTTGTTGAGAGTTTAAACTGTACACTCAAGTCCATGCTACGGGCATTTGCAGACCAGTTTAAGAGGGATTGGGACAAATATTTGCCCCATCTGTTATTTGCTTACAGAGAGGTTCCCCAGGAATCCATGGGTTTTCACTCTTTGAGTTGCTGTATGGGCATAGGGTGAGAGGACCTCTACATTTAATTTGAGATAAGTGGGAAGATGATTGTGAATCTCACAAGAAGTCTGTTGTGGTATATGTCCTAAACCTCAGGACAAGGCTCAGGGAACTCAGGGTCTTGGCCCAGGAGAACCTGGCAGAAGCCCAACAGCAGAAAAAAGTCTGGTATGACAGGAATGCTCGAACTAGAGAGTATGCTGTATGGCAGCAGGTAATGGTTCTCATTCCTGTCAGACAGAATAAGCTACAAGCAGCCTTAGAGGGACCCTACAAGATGGTAAGGAAAGTCAGTGATGTTACCTACATGGTGGAACTGCTAGGCAGGGGGCAGGAGCACAAATTGTACCAGGTTAACATGATGAAACCTTACTATGATAAGGAGGCCCCAGTGCTGACTATTTGCAGTGGATTGCAGGATCAGTCTGAGGGAGATCTTGTGACTGATCTCCTCAGTGAGGCTCGGACTGACACCTCAGTGGAAGGGTTAGCAATGTCCCAGCAGCTATCTCCTACCCAGGTTTGAGAAATCCGAGCAGTGTTACAGGAGTTTGGGGACATGTTTACTGGGAAACCAGGGTGCACCCACTTGGTGCATGAACAGGTGGATGCAGGACCCCAAAGGAATATTAGGTAGGCCCCTTATAGGGTGCCTGAGAGAGTTAAACAGACTCTGAGGGAGGAGATACAGGAAATGTTGAAACTAGGTGGTAATTCAAGAGTCCAACAGTCCCTGGGCCTCCCCAGTGGTGCTGGTGCCAAAGAACGATGGCAGCACCAGATTCTGTGTGGACTACAGGAAATTAAATAGTCACACAGAGTCAGATTCTTACCCCATGCCTAGGACAGATGAAGCTCTAGAGCAGCTGGGTGGGACTAAGTATCTTACCACCATTGATCTTACCAAGGGTTACTGGCAGGTTCCCTTGACTCCCAGTGCTAGAGAGAGAGGTCAGACTTTGTGACTCCTTTTGGCTTGTATGAGTTCACAAAGATGCCCTTTGTGATGAAACATGCCGCAGCGCCTTTCCAGAGACTTGTAGATTATATACTAGCAGGAGGGTTTGCCCTTGCTTACTTAGATGATATTGCCATCTACATTCATTCCTGGCAAGAGCACCTTCAGCATGTCAGGGAGATGCTAGGCAGACTACAGAGGGCAGGGTTAACCATTAAGCCCAGCAAATGTCAGGTGGGTACAGCAGAGGTTTCCTACCTGGGACATAGCGTGGTGAGTGGTAAGATCAGGCCAGAGTCTGCCAAAGTGGAAGCCATTCAAGCATGGCCTGAACCTGTTACCTAAAAGCAGATGAGGGCGTTCTTAGAAACAGCAGGGTACTACAGAAAGTTTGTCACCAGTTATAGTACCATAGCTGCTCCCCTCACAGACTTGACAAGGAAAAACAGGCCAGATAAGGTAGTGTGGACACCAGCATATGAGCAGCCATTCCAGAAGCTTAAAGAAGCTTTGGGAGGACCCCCTGTGTTAGCCAGTCCAGCTACAGCAAATACTTTTTTGTGCAGGTGGATGCTTCAAACCATAGGGTAGGGGCTGTACTTAGCCAGATTTCCTCAGAGGAAGAAGAGCACTCAGTGGTTTACCTCAATCATAAGCTCCAACCCAGGGAGGAATACTATGCAGCTGCAGAAAACGAATGTCTAGCCATAGTGTCGGCACTGAAGAAACTTTAGCCTTATCTGTATGGAAGAAAATTCACTGTAGTTACAGATCATAATCCCCTAACATGGTTACATCGAGCCAGCAAAATGTCAAGTTACTAAGGTGGAGCCTAGGGTTGCAAGAATATGATATGTCAGTACAACACAGCAGTGGGATTAGCAATGCCAATACAGATGGGATCTCAAGATAGGGAATGGGGTAAGGTACACCCAGATAGACTCAACCCTCTCAAGCAACGTTTCTCAAGAGACACTTGAAAAACTAGCTTGAGTTCTCAGGGGGGGAAAATGTGAAAGACAGAGGGGGTGCCAGCCCAGCCAGGTAGAATTTTGTAGAGAATTCTATGTCTTTGTAAATATTAATATAATCAACAAGCTTGTTTTACAAATGTAAAGAGAAATATATGTTATGATTAAACTATATGTTGTACTTTGTTGCTGTTGTATCTTTCAGCTTTTCCCAATTAGGGGTTGCCACAGTGGAACTCCGGTCCGCTAATGATTGTAAGTAGATTTTTACGTACCGAGTTCCCAGCCTTGATGCACAACCTTCAACGAAGGTACGCCCATTCATGCATGTCTCCACACAGAAGACACATTAGCTGAGAATCGAACAGCACGTCTTACTGTGAGGTGACAATGCTACCACAGCACCACCACTGCAGCAAACTATATGTTGTACTGAGCTTCAAAAATGTAACCACAGTGCATCCTGCTGGAAGAAAGCCGTTAAGTAAAGAATTTTACAACTGTGTTTGTTCTCAAGCTCGGAGACAGGATGTCTGGGTTAGCAAATTCTTTCTATTGTTTTAAGACAGAGATAATTACTAGATTTCACATATAAAGTGTCCTTTATTGCTGTGGTTTCCTGGCAGGTGCAATATTACAAAGATAAGTTAAATTTTGAGTTCTGTGAGCCTGGGAAATTTCAGCAGAGGTCAAGAATGATGTAATCTGAAATGACTCAGCAGTACTGTGTATTATCAATTTAAGGGCTATCTCAGAAAGAATGAAGAGCATTTTATATCTTGTCTTGGATCTGGTAAGAACATCCACTTACCAGCACTTGCTTTCTCTGTAAGTAGTATTTAGAACTTGTAGAGATAGATAGAAATAGTAATATTAGACTAGTTGTTTTCTATATTTATGTCAGACTGTCTTACAATATTGTTTTAAAGTATTTCCTATGATTTCTAAACTCTGCAATGTTATTGTGCTGAAATAATAAGTATTGTCTTGAGTCTGTATTATTTATTATTAAATATTTTTAAACCTTTCAGCTGTGGCTGTTTTGTGTAGAGATAATTTAAGCTCCAGAGTACTTGCATGTATTTGGTGATACTGTACAAAGCCACTCCAATAGCCTTGCTGTCACACTTACTAATTGGATAATAATAATATTGCACAGTAAAACTGGACACCCCTTGGTAAGGGCCTTTATAGTAGCTGATAGTAGTGGTTGGTGGCAGTTGGTACTACCTTATCATCTGGGGAGAAAGGGGGCATAGCCAGAGAACCTGTGCAAGCCTTCCCCATTAGTGCCTGTGTGTTTGTACATAATTCATATCTCAAAGTATGTGTGTGTCAGCTACTTGGGCAGGAACACAAAGCACTGGTTGGACAGAGAGGGTGCTGGACATTTTGGCTTGACCACTCGGCTGAGATCTGTACCCTATAGCTGTGCCAGTAGGGAGTCTTATTGGGGATCTGGAGAGAAAGGGAGAGACCAGCCCCAGACTGATTGTGATCTCTGTGTGCTCTTAAGGGAAATTGTACTTTACTGTGTGTGTACTTGTAATCCTACCAATGTGAATGCTCCTCACTGGTGCTAGTGATGAGGATTGAGGCTCCTTGATTACTGGGCCAGTGCTTGGGCATCACAGGCACACTGATGCCAGGAATGAAAAGATGACAGTGTAGAATCCTCAAAATATGGAAACATTCCTACAATGGGGCCAGGCCAGGCCCAGAAATAGGATGGTCCCCCTGTTGTAGAAGGAAGTAGCAGTCCACAAAAAATCACAAAAACTGATAGGCCAAAGAAGAGCCATAAAGACAATAAAGTGGACTATTGAGGATAAGAAAGAAATTATGTATTGTTACTATTATGCAAAAAGCCCAGAATTTCGAGACACAAGATATACAAAACAATTAATACAGAAATTAGTGGAAAGAAAAATAATTCAAATGAAAATTTGTGTTCATTAATACAACAGATTTGTGGAAAACAGTATATAGATCAATAAATCTTGACCTGTTTGGAAAAAGAAGCATCTCAGGAAGTGCGAAAATATAAACAACAAAACCAAAAGATATTTGAAAAGTATAAAAAAGAAATATGGACATGGGAAAGAAAGAGAGATTTCATATTGTGCAATATTTATGCAAAGGAGAAAGGCAAATAAATCAGTGTGAAGAAGGCAGCCCCAAATATATTTGAAGAGAAATACAGGCAAAGACATCTGGATATGGAAAATTTTACAATAAAAAAATAATATCACAAAGATGGAACATATAAAAGAAGATTAGTAAAGCAGAAGTTAAAAAAATAGAAGTTGAAGTTATGGAGTGACTGCAAAGTGAAGGATTTGATATAAAAGGTCTAACACAGGTTACATCACAGCAAGATGGAGTGAGTCCCCAAAGTAGGAAGAAACAGGAAGATCAGGATACATCTGAAGAAGAAATATGGACATGGGAAAGAAAAAGAGATTTGATATGGTGTAATATTTATGTAAAGGAGAAAGCAAAACTAACTAATACAAAAAGAGCAGTACCAAAGATATTTGAAGAGAAATACAGGCAAACGAATCCAGACATGGAAAACTTTACAATGCAAAATATAAGAAGACAAAGAGCAAAAGTAAAAAATGAGATGAGTAATAGGTAAGTTAAAGAAATAGAAACTGAGGTTATGGAGTACCTGCAAAGTGAAGGATTTAGTATAGAAAATCTAATTCAGAAAGCACCACAACAGGAAAGAATAATAGACATCCAAATTAAGGGGGAAGTAGTGGAACAGGAAGCAATTGGTCAGGTGCCATATGACGATAATTTGGAGCCTTCCACAGCAAACCAGCATAAATGTTCACTTGAAGCTAGACAGCAGGGGAAGGAACAGGAAACTGTGGAAACTCTGATGCAGTCAATGTTGAGGAGTGATAGGCCAGTGAGTTCCCATATGATAGAGCAACGGACGGCACAGGATGAAATTGATGAGACTGTGTCAGAGGAAGATGCTATAGAACCTTCTATAGAATACCCGCAGGAACTGGAAAACAAGGAATGTGCCCTCAGTTTAGAAGAAAATGAGCTAAGAGAAGAATTGCTTGATTTAATAGACATGGACAGATATATCAAGATCAATGAAAGAAATAGACTGCAGAAGGCTAATAAAACCTAAAAAGTCAGAAGTCTGATAAAACAAATGAACACAGTAATTAGAACTGTTCATAGAGAGCCATGCAATATAACAGAAGTAAACAGGATATATTACTGTGCAGCTAAATTAATAACTGATAAAGTTCTACCACAAAAACACAGGGTAGTGAGGGATAAGAAGGGGAGAAATCGAATACCATCATGGAAATATCAAATAGAGAAAATTATAAGGCAATTAAGACAAGAAATGTCACTGTTAGAAGACGATAATAGAGAGAATAGATCAACAATACTAAGAAAGATAGATGTAATAAAATAATGCACACTATTAAAACAGACAAGGATATATCATGTACTATCTCAAATAACAAACTAAAAATTTCAGCACAGGTAGAAAAACTTAGAAGATAAAAAGAGAAATATAAAGGAAAAGTGCAAAATAAGCAATTTATTGATGACCCAAAAAGGTTTTATAGAGAATTGGGAAACAAGGTAAAAGGAATTGAAAGACCAACAAAAAAAAAAAAAAAAAAAGGAAATAGATACATTTTGGAGATGTATCTATGAACAGCCTTTGAAACATAGCAAAGATACTAAATGGTTAGAAGAAATAAAATAAATAATAAGACGTTTAAAGCCACAGGATATGAAATGGGATGAAGTAACAGCCAGAGAGATTGAAACAAAGTTAAGAAAAGCCTCTAATTGAAAACCTGAGGCCCAGATGCAGCACCTAACTTTTGGTTAAAAGTATTAACATCTTTGCACAAAGATTTATCCATGGGTAAGAAATATTTATATTCACATCCCAAACAGACACCAACCTGGCTAACAACAGGAAAAACAATGCTCCTACTTAAGAGTGAACCTGCAAGCTACCCTAAATATTATAGACCAGTAACTTTCCTTCCGATGATGTATAAACTGTACACGGGAATTGATGCCAACAGAGTTTCTAGTCATTTAGAAGAAAATTATATTATGGCAGTAGAACAAAAGGGCAATAAAAGAAAGTCATATGGAACAAAGTATCATTTGTTGATAAATAAAGTCATAGTTGAGAACTGTAAAAGGGGAAGAATCTAAGTATGGCATGGATTGACTACAAAACAGCATTTGATAGAATCCCTCGTTCATGGATAAAAGAGTGCTTTAAATGTATAAGATATACCCCATACTGATTGACTACATTACAGTGACCATGAAACAATGGCAAACCACTTTGCAATTATGCCATGATAAAGGAAAAATTGTTACCACAGGGATAAAAATTCAAAGGGGATATTCCAGAGTGACTATCTGTCACCGTTACTATTCTGCCTTGCCCTTAATCCATTAAGCTGTTTACTCGACAGCTTAAGCCATGGCTATCATCTGGCTCCTAGAAAACAACAAAGACATTGGCAGCCTTCAAACACTGGACACCCACCCAGTTTGGGTTTGTGAAGGGCCGATCGTCTCTCCTGAACCTGACTGACTTCTTCGCATCAGTCTCCAGAGCTGTGGACGAGGGTAAGGCAGTCCACACAGCCTATCTGGACCTTGCCAAGGCCTTTGACACCATCTCCCACTCTGAAATCATAGATAAACTTACTAAGCTGGGCATTAATCCCTATGTCACTCAATGGGTTGCCAACTGGCTTACTGACAGAACCCACACTGTAAAAGTAGCTGACTCCAAATCCAGCTCCAGACAAGTGACAAGTGGAGTACCTCAGGGTTCAGTCCTGGGACCACTCTTGTTTGGCATCTACTTCTCTGAAGTACAGGCCAACACTGAGGGACTCTGGCTAACAAAGTTCGCAGATGAAAACTAGGAGCCATTATTGAATCCCCAAATGATGTGGATATTCTACAAAAGGCCGTTACAGAAACAGATGCTTGGTGCCAGAGCCATGGGCTCAAGCTCAATGCCAAGGAGTGTATAGTTATTCCCTTTGGGAAAAATCATGTACCCATAAATTACCACATAGGTGGCAGCACACTAAACACCAAAAGTGTGATAAGAGACTTAGGAATACAGGTGGACAGTGGTCTCACCTTCGATAGCCACATCACCACAACAGTCAGGAAATCCTTCTATGTGGCACACCTCATCACTAAGGGCTTTTCATCCAGAAAAAGGAGGTCATTGTCCCACTGTACTCATCCCTCATTAGACCCATCATAGAGTACAATGCCCCATTTAGTACGTACCTCACAAGACATCTGCAACAACTGGAAATGCCACAGAAACACCTCACTAAAAGAATCACAGGCCTAAAGCAGATGCCCTATACTGACCGACTAAAAAAACTCCAGCTATACTCTGTTACATATCGTCTACTCAGAGGTGATCTCTGCTTAACATACAAGGCCATGTCAAACCCAGGGCTGTTAGACATGCTACACTTAAAGAAATCCCAATCATTCAGATCCACATGCTCCAGGGACCTAAGCCTTGTCATCACAATGAACAAAACATGCAGGAAGAATAAGTTCCTGACCCAGAGACTCCCCATACTCTGGAATTGACTGCCCATACATGTCTAGCAGAGTGCCTCCTTGGCCCTCTTCAAAAGGAACATTGATGACTGGATGGGAGATAGGAAATTTACCCTGGGGATCACGTTATTCACCCTGCTAGACAGGGGTTCAGGGAAGTAAATATTGTGGGAAGAAATCACCAGGGAATTCTTATGGCTAAGCTTGTATAGGCCCTAGGGCCGATAGCCTAGTACCAACCTATGAACCTATGTGTAAAGACTTCCCACCTTCTCTTTGTCGATGGTTTAAAACTGTATAGCTCAGCAAATGAGGAACTGAAAGCACAATTGCAAGTTGCCAAAACTTTTTCAGATGATATAAGAATCTCATTTGGTCTTAATTTGTTTGTGTCTTTCGGCTTTTCCCGGTTAGGGGTCACCACAGCGGAACTCCGGTCTGCTAATGATTGGCAGTTGATTTTTACGTACCTACTTGCCGGGCCTGATGCACAACCTTTAAAGAAGGTACGCCCATTCAGGGATGTCTCCACGCAGAAGACGCTCTAGCTGAGAATCGAACCAGACAGTGTCTTACTGTGAGGCGACAACGTTACCACAGCACCACCACCGCAGGATCATTTGGTCTTAATAAATGTGCAAAAGCAACCTTTAAAACAGGAAAACTGCAACACCAGGAATACATCAGTTTGGGACAAGAATGTGATATAAAAGAATTTGAGCAAGAAGGAATGTATAAATATTTGGAAATTGATGAAGGATCAACAATAAAACATAAACAAATGCGAATAAAACTTAGAAAGGAATACTTCAGTAGACAAATTAATCCTGAAAATAGCACTGACCTCTAGGAACAAAATCCAAGCTATAAACCAATTTGCTCTTCCTGTCCTAACTTACAGTTTTGGAGTGATTGACTGGCCCCAAAACGTGTTGGACAGATAAGATAGGAAAACAAGAAGGATACTTCATGCTCACCAAATGATTTATAAAAATCAGTGCATTCCAAGATTATATATTCTCCATTACGAAGGAGGGTTGCGCCTCCTTGAAATTGATTATATGCATAGATCTGCAATTGTGGGGCTCTACAGATATCTCCCGGCCTCACAAGGCTCAAATGTAGTGAAAGTTTTGAAACATGAGGAGAATAAATCTAAGATGACTGATCTGCTTAATCTAGAAGAAGCTTATCACCGTCACGCAGGAGTAGAAATCAAACCAGAAGTAGATAAAAATCAGGCAGCAACTGAATGTGCCAAAAAACAAAAAAAAGAATATAAGGTGAGAGATCACATGAGAAGGTAAGAAATGTGGAAAAAGCATAAATATAGTTGCAAGTACAGAAAACTTCTGGAAGAACCTCATGTTGATCAGGAATGAACACAGGAATGGTTAAGAAGAGATGAATTCAAACCAAGAGATGAAAGGTTAATATTGGCGGCCCAAGATAGTGGGCTGCATGCACATTGGTTTATAAAGTCCATTGAACATGTGGGAGAAACAGACAGATTTGTAAAACCACATTGAAAACAGTTGCACACCTTATTGCTGGCAGAAGGACTATATGCTGAAAGCCATAATAATGTAGCAAGACTGTTGCACTGGGGATTGTGTAAATATCATGGCACTGAAGTGGCTGAAAAACACTAGAAACATGAGCCACAAATCATTATAGAAAATGAAAAAACCTACATCACATGGGATCATCCATTATCAACAGTTCAAAAGATAGATGATAGAAAACCGGATATAGGGGTCCAAGAAAAGAAGACAAGAGTAGCATTGATCATTGAAATTTCCACACCCAGTGACTACAGTGTCTTGCGTACAGAGAGACATAAAGTCATAAAATATCAGGATCTGCAAGCAGAAATGAGAGCAATGTGGAGGAAAGATACCCAGACAGTTCCAATAGTAGTAGGAGCAATGGGTCTTATAAAAAATAATTTACAAGTGTATTTAGATATGTTACCACTACATGTAACTCCATATGAACTGCAGGAGTCATTACTGGGCACATTGCGGGTGCTGCAATGAGCACTACTGGCTGGCCTCAAAGATTGAAACAATACTAATTTTATGAACTTTAATCGTGATTTGACTTAGGAATGGGGGCCATGGATACAGTACCAGATATTCATGTACCATTATGTGTTCCCAGGGGTCTGGCATGTCACAGACACATTCCCCGAACTCTGTGGACAACCATCACGTATTATCCAACTGGTGTATGGAAATACACATTTGTCTGCCGGGGGGTCTACATCTATCAGGCACATGTACACAGTCCACAAACATCTGGGTACTGCAGATGTCAGACACCTATGAGGAGGTCAGCCTACAACACATATGCACTGATCTCTGTTATTGTGTACCTCAGACATTCCTGAAATGTCCACATCCAGCTGTAGTAGCATTCACCTATTTGTCGGATGTAGGCTGGATGATATGGTACTGTAATGTTGCCCATAGGGGACATCCAGCAGTCAATGGCAGTGATGTGTGTGGACACATAACAACATAATCTGTCACAGCAGTCAGGCCATTTCTGATATTCCTGGTACCATATGAGGTTACTAGGCTAAGGGCCCTGAGCAGCCATATGCCTAGGCCACGTGTGTATGTGTGTGTGTGTGTGTGTGTGTGTGTGTGTGTGTGTGTGTGTGTGTGTGTGTGTGTGTGTGTGTGTGTGTGTGCGTGTGTGTGTGTGTGTGTGAGAGTGTGTGTGTGTGTGTGTGTGTGTGTGTGTGTGTGTGTGTGTGTGTGTGTGTGTGTGTGTGTGTGTGTGTTAACAGAGCGGAGCATGACTTGCACTCGTGCAGCAGTCCCAGCAATGTGGAGTCCATGATTGCCTAGCATGCCAGACTGAAGTCACTCCTGAGGAGTATGTATGAAACTGCATAGAGGGTTGGCCTTATAGGCTATAGGTGTATGGTAGATGCCTGATGGCCTGCTATTACCTGGTGGGGAACCTCTGTGATGTCCCCAGCTGCTGCATGTGCTGTGTGATGTGAATGATGAACAGAGACTTATGCACATTAATGGTCCTCATTGGGGGGGACATGAAACATCAGGATCAGGGTGACAACGCATGCTGTAATGCCAGTATGTTGCTAATACCCACCCACATACTGTGCTGATAGTTGGCAGGGGTATGATGTGTGTTAGTGGTGGATAGTGCTGGCAAAAGTAGTCTGTACATAATGGTTGCTAATGTATGCGGTCCTGTGATGTGTTCCCCTGTTCATGTCTTTCAGATGGGATGTACCGAATATGGAACCCACCATTCTCAGAAGCAGAGACTGCTGCAGTCATTGATGCCCTCAGACTCCATCACCGGATACTGTTAGGAAGGGACTGACAAAACCTGCAACAACACACTGTCCTGTGGGCAGAACTGGTAGCAACAGTCAATAATGTGGGCCACCAGAACAGGAGCTACGAACAGGTCCAAGACCATGCCAGAAACCTCATACATAATGCATGGCAAAGGACTGCAGCTGTGGCCAGGGACCGTGCTGGCACAGGTGGAGGGCCTGCTACTCAAGCACCACAGTCAGCCACTGAGGAGTTCCTTGCAAATCTTAGTTGAGCCACCACCACCTCACAGGATACCATGACTACATATGTCGTGGAGGTGGGTGACACAGGTTCCACAGCTGAGGAGCATCCAGGTAAAGCCCCAGTGGGCATCACATTAATACTGTAGCATTCATACTGGGAGCCTTTGCATAGTTGTATGCATATGTTAAGTCAATCTGCATTTGTGCATGGGGATTTATAATGTACACATGTGCACACATATTGTGAATGTCAGCAATTTGGGTAGTATCACAGCTTGTAGTGTACATGTTCATAAATGCACATATTATCCTGCATCAATGCCACATGTGTATGTGCTGACAATAACTCTGCCCCACAACTCCATAGGTCCCTCTGGTGTGGCTGGGAAACATCAACCTGTAGCCAGCAAGTGTGGAACTGTCATGTTGTGGCTCATCTATACCCTATGCATGTTAATGGCAGCCAGTTTTCCATGCACACAACTGTTAAGCTTAGCCATATTGCAATATATGCATGTTCACTTTTGTTGGGGTTCACTGCAATGCTTTGTTCATCACATGAGCCTATTAACAGGAACTGTAACATATTGGCACGTACATTTTTGTCGGTGTAGCCACTGCACTATACAGGGGTACATTAGTAGTGTGTACAGGGGTGCACTGTTTGTTAGGTGATGGTCCATCACATACTCCCATGTGTCACGTATTTCACAGGTGTATAGTAGTAGCAACATTAACTGGATGTAGCTGCACTGCATGTTGTTGAGGGCCTGTCCAGAGTGTGAATGTTGTGGTCTGACCGTGTATCATGCATGGCATCAGTCAGAAGGTGTGGTCTGTATAATGCCTTTGTGGCACCTCTCCTGTATATGTGTGTGTGTGTGTGTGTGTGTGTGTGTGTGTGTGTGTGTGTGTGTGTGTGTGTGTGTGTGTGTGTGTGTGTGTGTGGATCAGCAAACATTATAGTGCAGGAAGTAATTCACTTATGTTGTTTTCCCCTCACAGGTGAACATGGGGGTTGGAGTCTCTGGAGTCTCTCGCCCTCACTATGTGATGTCAGTGTCTCATTGGACTCTGATGATGATGGTAGCCATAGTGAGGCACAGGTGGGGTTGTTGGGTGCTGAATCTGTATCATTTGTTGACATGCCACTTCCACCCACAATGTCCCCATCCATGGTCAGTATGCCCACACGTACCCAGTCCCCAGCAGCCACAGATTTTGGACAGTCGGAGGGTGGTGGCATCAAACAGGGTAGTGTGGTGACTATGGCATCTGTGACTGTAGACACTAGCCATAGCCAGACAGCTGGCAAGGTCCCACACAGGCAGATTGACAGGATTGCTCAAAGGAGGACTGCTGCCCATCCAGCCCCTGTCAGAGGTGTCTCAGCACGTGTCAACCGATGCATGTTTTGGTCCATCTTGGAGGCATAGACACATTGTGAACGGTACACCAGATGGATGCTCAGGGTCATGGATGCAACACTTCCTGGCTTGAGTGACACCCTCCACAGCATTGGTGATGCTGTATATCATTTCGCTGATGTCGTGAATAGACGGTAGGGTGAGACATTGTCAGTCCTTAACCATGCAATGTCTGTGCTTGAAAATGTGGTGGGAGTAAGGCATCAGACACGTGGCTGTAGGTCAGCAACAACATCAGCTGATAGCCCACGTGGCCATGCACATTCACACTCATGTAATGGCAATACCGAAGGGAGGGTGCTGTCCATACCACAACGTAGCAGACCATGGGATTTTGATCCTGGCCAGACCCGTGAGGGACACGGACTCAGCAGACAGCAGTCACCATCAGGAAGTGGTACCACATCTGACATTGGGAATGGTGGTGCCAGTGACATTCCTGGCAGAACCAGTTCCCTTGTCCATGGCCGGAGATGGTGAACTGCACATCCTGCCATGTATGGTCCATGGCTGTCCAACATACCCTCATGTAGGGCTAGTACATGTCTTGACTGTGTGCATACACACACTCACACATCACTATCATATGATGGTCACAGCTCCTCTCCATGGCCCAGCTGAACACCACCCCTCCAGACACACACACATGATGTCAACTGTATGGCCCAGGCTAGGCCTTTGGCAACCCCACACCACACCCTGTGCATGTGATGATACCTGTGCCACATCCCTATTATCCATACCATCGATGCAGGGACATGCTAATATGTGTCTGATGCACAGGGTGAATATAGTAAAGGTAATGGCAGTGTGTAGTATACTACTGTTATGTCATGTAAGGTGCTGTCTGCTGGCAATTGTCATGGGTAGACATTGAAGTGTATGTAACTTTGTGCCATATGATGCTGTTCCAGGTGTCTGTGTGTGTACATTGTGGGGAGCTGCTGCCCTTACCGTAGCTGAGTATGGAGGAATGGAAACAAAGAGACCTTTACATCACTGAGGTATGGCTGTATATGTGTATATTTACCTAGATGCATATGCATGCAACACTGTGTGAGCGACAATGGGGGCAGGCAGCATAACCTTGCAAGCATACCCCTTGATACAGCCAGCTAGCTTTCATACATGCCACCTTGGTGTTCCATAGGCTCACGGGAACATAGATACAGAGGAGGTTAATAGAGTACTGGCAATGGATCTCCTTACAAGCCTAGACATTACTTTATCCCCAACAGAATCATCGATCAGCACCGATTGCCCCTAGCATTGCTGGGCACAGGTTGAACCACTGGGACAAATGTTTTTTTTTTCCATTCACTCAACCTTGATGTAGTTGATGAGGGTATGCATGGTACTGTGTTTGACATGTTTGGGGAGTGTAGTCCTGACACAGGGCAGCCCCTGGGAGCCAAACCTGACTCTCCAGCATGTGTGTTTGCTATCTGATATGTGATTCAGGCCTCTCATGCCAGTAATGCACACAGGGTTATACTCTCATATATGGGGCAGCTGTTGAAGGACTGAGCACAACATTGCCATCTAGGCATGCCACAGACACCTGTGGACAACCTGCCCAATAACCAGTGGAGCAGTACTGATTACAGGCTGTCTTCATGGAACAGGTGTTGAGGCCCATGGCTGACCTTTGTGGGTGTTAACATAGCCTTTACAGTTTATGCAGATGTCTGCATAGATGCATAGCAGACCAGCCATGCTGCTAATGTATTGTTGTACTGACTGAGGATGATTGATAGGTAATATCCACCTTTTGTCTGGATGCAGTCTCTTTACCTATGTGTTGAATGACACACAAACATTTTCTGACAACTGCCACTATTTGTTGCCTGAATGCAACATTGTTGGCATCCTCAGTACCCAGGTCTGTCATCGCAGTCTGTGTGTTTATGGGGTCGGTGCTGATGTAGGAAATAGAGGGGACATTTCCTTGCCATATGGTATGCTGACACTGTTGTCTGCATTCAGCTTGAGGCCAGGACCTTGTCACCATTCCATACCCACTGCATGGCCCATTGCAGTGTGTTAGCAGCTTGTGTCTCAATGACAGACTGCACACTACTTACAGTTGACATAGCCTTAGGCAGTACCTACATATGTGGGTGGTGGCAGTTAGCATTCATGCCTAGATACATGTGGGTCACTGGGGGAAGCAGGTAGTCACAGGGTCTTCACATGTCTACATATTGTATGCACATGGGTGACACAGACTGTGGTTGCCACCTTATCAAATGTGGACTGTGGGACACGTGTTGTAGTAAAGTGATAGTTGGCAGGACATACCATAGCCACGGCAAGTGCAACACACAGGACTTCCTCTGGCTTGCTGGTTTGATACCTGCTTTTTGTGACATTATCATAGCTTATGCTATTTGTCATAACACTAAGGTGCTTCTCATGTGCAATAACACCTCTATGCAATTAGTAGACAACTAAATGAAATGTTTGTTGTCCTACACTGTGGGGATCTCTGTATTGTTTCAGTTATTGTCACAGGTCACACCTTGCCAAACATGGACTGCAACCTCTAGGGTGGTTCAGATGGTGGCCATACCTCTGACCTGTACATATGTCTGCAGAATGTCCTGATGTTTGCCACATAGTTTTATTCCATTTATCATAACGTTGTGGTTTTCTGTCAAAAGTTTGGAAAATCATGACAGACTAACATTACTGATTAATGACAGATATTGTCATGTCACAATACATACCCTTTGAAAGTGCATTCAAATGCACAACCTGTTCTGGTATCTACTTTCCATGCATGTCACAGCAATATGTAAAGGTTGTGGTTAATGTTTGGCCTTTGCCCCACTTTTCCATATGGCTTTAACCAGATGTCTTTCTGTGAGGTGTTGAGAGGTATGCTGGTGGCTGTAACACAGCTAGACTGCTGCAAGGGGATATACATACATACACACACATCCACTCATGACTTTCCCTTGTTGACAGTAGAACCTCTACCTGCCTAGTTGTACATATGATACTGCTATATATATAACACAAGCACCACAGAGCTAATCTAGTGTTGCAGTGTCTGCCAGTACTATTCAGGTGGGTGACAATTTCAGGGGCTGTTAGGATTGCCACTGGGGGGTTAACAGGTCCTTAACATGGTAGGGCCATCTCAAACACACATACACAAACACACACACACTGCTGCATGGGGACATGCATTGAAACACACATGCAGACAGAGTTGACTCTTTTCCAATTGCAACACCTATCTATCTTATGTACAATACAGACTGACATGACTATTGCACATGCCACAGTGTCTTTGTGTTAGACAATGTGTAACTATGCTTCTAAGGTGGATGACATATTTAGGAGCCCTGACTAGGTTGGCAATGTGGGAGTTACCAGGGTGGAATACACACAAATCGGTATAACCATTACATACACGCAGGCAAGACAGTCACAGCAGATATGCATACAGAAACATGTACACTCACACAGTTAGCAATCATCAGATTAGAGCACCTACCTATCTACTTGTATATATTATAGTGATAAGTACAAATCGCATGTGCCATGGAGATTATATGCCAGGGACATAACCCACAACCTCTTACACCAATTAATCTTTGGAATGCCTTCGTGAATGGTGGGAGGTCTGTTCTCACATATTACTCTTAAAAACCTAGACAAGTGATAGGGTAACAGGTTTTGCATCAGCATGACATTTCAGATGGGTACGATGTCCGAAGCTGAAATGTCTGTCACTATTTGTGATGGCAACTGTCATGTATTTGCCAATGATTTGTCATAACACCCCATTGTTATAAGACATGGACCACATATATGTTGCAAACATTTGGGTATTCTGCATACATCTGTACAGATGACTGGTATGGTCTGTACAGTTTAACATGGTGCATCTAAGGTCGATGACATGAACAGGCCCTTTAAAGTAATTCCATGGGGAGGGGATCAACAGGCCTTAAAATGGTATAACTACCACACATGACAGCCACAGGGGAGATGTTTCACACACAAACATATATACAGTAGCATAGTTAGCTACATTGAGATCCAACCCCCTACATACCTAGTTGGATATATTATAGTTCTACCTACTTATCATCTGTGCCATGGAGTTATATGCCTAGAAAGTGTCCAACAATGGATGACATGAACAGGCCCTGTAAAGTAAGCCAATAAGGGAGTCACCACTGCACACACACAGTTGCCAGTGCTGAGATTAGAACTTCTATCTATCTAGTTATTTATATTGGACTTTCCCAGTTAACAAATGATAAATAAATAAATAAAACACTACACACGTATTGCATGTGCCATGGAGCTTATAGGGTTGAAGAGTGTCCAAAAGTACTTCTAAGAGAATGACATCAGCAGGCCTTGTAAAGTAAGGCAAGGGAGGTTTACTGGGTGGAAAAGGACTCAAAATGCTTTTTCTACACACACCCGCCAGTGGTGAGATTTGAACCACTACCTATCTAGTTATTTCTACTATAACACTACACACACACACACACACACACACACACACACACACACATACACTTGCTAGTGCTAAGATTAGAGCTCCTGTCTATCTAGTTATTTGTACTACAGTGCTACACACTTACCGCATGTGCCATGGAGCTTATAGAGCTGAAGAGTGTCCAAAGGTACTTCTAAGGTGAATGACATCAGCAGGCCTTGTAAAGTATGGCAATGGGAGGTTTACTGGGTGGACAAGGCCTCAAAATGCCTTCACCTACAAACACAGTTGGCAGTGCTGAGATTAGAACCCCTACCTATCTAGATATTTGTATTACAATGCTAAGAACTTATCACATGCACCATTGAGCTTATAGGGCTAAAGAGTGTCCAAATGTACTTCTAAGATGAATGACATCAGCAGGCATTGTAAAGTTGGGCAATGGGAGGTTTACTAGGTGGAAAAGGCCTCAAAATGCTTTCATATACAAACACACCCACACACACACATGCACACACGCACACACACACACACATACATACACACACACACACACACACACACACACACACACACACACACACACACACACACACACACACACACACACACACACACACACACCACACAAGGTGGGTGATATGAGATTACAACCCCTACCTCACTACTATTACACAATGGCGTTCACCTTCATACTGGCATGTGCCACTGGTTACAACTAGTGTGCAAATGTCTGCAGCAGGACATCACGCTATGGCTTTCAGGGTGTCTCCCTCTCTATGCCTCTCTCTCTCTCTCTCTCTCTGTCTCTCTCTGTCTCTCTCTGTCTATTGCTCTCTCTCCCCCTGCCTCTGCCTGTCTATAATTATATATTACCTATATATATATATATATATATATATATATATATATATATATATATATAAAATATATATGTCTATCACACTCAACAGATGCAGATATATCACATATATGCCACCTACAGATAGCTGAGGGTAATCCTGTATGATGGGGGTGGGGAGACACAGTTAAGGTGTATATAGCTGTCTGTATGCAAAGACATATCTGGACAACACAGTTGTATAGTCAGATGTGGGTTTAGACATGGGTTGTAATTCTGTAAGTGTAGGAGAATGCCCAGTATGACCTTCTACAGTAAGAGTAGGAGTCCATTCCAGAAGTAGCTGTACTCTGGTCCAGGATTTTGTGTGCTACAGCTAATTGGCTGATTTACCTGTGTAAACAATCCAGCACCTCATTGATATACTGGCTGGGGATCTCCTGGTTGTGTGGTATCCTTATTAACTGAGTCGTATCCTGGTGTGGGTACAGAGTGCATTGGACTCAGCAGAGTTTTCCATATGTGTGGTATATTCTACATAGCACTGTGATTTCCTGATATGTCAATGGGAGATCAGTATAGAGTAATGTGAGGGAACACTGACAGACATTTGTTACTTACCCCATACACTGCAGGGAACTATGCTACTGCACAAAATGTTGTAGTGTGCACATTCTATGTTTTGTGGCCAGTGGTTCCCCTTGCCCTTATATGTATCTCTTTGTCCTTCTGTAGTCCAGTCACAGCCTTTATCCACAGTTGCTGCTGTTATGTATTTGTAGTTATGGTGTGAGTGGGGTAGACGTCATAACATCACACACAGGGTTACAGATTTCACACCTCTGACTGTACCTGTTTAGCAGGTTGTCCATCACTGTGCCTCATACATCTGCTGTGGTCCTCAGACGGTTTGTGTTGCACTGTTATTATAAGGCTACACGTTGGTCATAGCTGTCAAACTCTTACAGACGAACATATGGACAGACCCATATATAACAGTCAGATGCAGGCCCAAACATGGTGACAGGCTCTTAATGTTGTTCTTCCAAATGTACACAGTTGGTAGAACAGTTTTGTAGTATCTTGCATTTACTTATCAGTATGACATCTGCATCTCAACTGTCATTGATGTTTTCACATTGACCTTTATTGGTTTCCAAATAGTTTGGCAGGCAAATGTAATGTTTTGACAAGTAGAACAGATATATGAAGCATATATGTGGACATTCTGTGACACTCCGTCATTCCAGGGGTATGGATGGTGCCCATTGACTTGCTGTCAGTACTGACACAGTGACGTGGCAGCCTTTATATCCAGGCACTCGATGGACTTGTCACAACCTGCTGTTCTACTAGGCACTGTGTAGGTTAGTCAGAGCTGTGTACTCTCTGTATGTGTGACGCCCCTGTCCATCCATTGTCCAGCTTTCCTGCAGTAACAAATATTGAGTTCTGGCCAGTGTATACAACTCCTACTGTTGCTGTATCTGACATGCAAAAAAGTTGCCATGGCCAGTCTCAAACCATTGGCCCTGACAACTACAGTACTCTACTTAGACCATTAAGCCACAGCAGCCACCAGTAAGTGGTGTCTACTTCCTGATACTATTAACCACAAACATACATAGCACATTGATCCCTGTATATTGTAGAAATGGAACAAATTATCAAGTTGATTGTGACAGCCCTGGGAATGTGTGGCCTGCTGCATCACCTTACAAACATAAATGTTACTGCAGTTTCATGTGAACATGGGTGTGTTGAGGGAGGAGGGGTATACCTCTCAACTGTACACATCTTCACAGACTGTCCAGATGTTTGGCTCATATTTGGGGTCCATTTTCATGAAATGTTGGTTGTGTGGCAAATAATGGTGAAATCATTAAAGACTGAAGTTAGAAAGCAATGACAAACATTTGAATTTCAGACTTCTTGCCCTTCAGAAAATTTACGCTGCTGAAAAAGCTGTTATTCTATCAACTTTCTATGTTTGTAAGAGCAATATCTATGGCTTGTCCCTGTTCTGGGGCCTTTGCCCCACATTTCTTTATGGCTTTGTACAGATTTCTTGCTTAGCCAAACACATTGGTATATATCATGATCACAATTTTAAGTTTCAAGTGATAGAAATAGTTAAATGCAATAAGAAAAGAGGTGACAATATGCTACACCTCGAGAATGTAGAATTGCAATGGATTTTAAGACTAAAGGCACACGTAACACCAGGACCAAATAGTGCTGTTAGTATCAAACCTGTCTTAGCTTCACGTTAGTATTTTTAAGATTAATTTTTCATCTAATAATAGTAATAGATGTTGGTTTTTGAAGATTATATATTTATTCATCTATTGAATGTTTAATGATGAATTTTGTATGACAAGGTATGTTAGTCTGTTTGTCTTAATATAGATATTTATATATATTTTTTCTTTATACATGCTTAACTTATTAATTTATTAATCTATTAAATTATCTATATGATTGTTTACATACTATAAAAGTTTTTGACAGTTTTACATATATATATGCATATATTTAAAGTGAAATATAAATTCTAGTAGTACTTAATGATTAGAGAAGACAAGTATTGTAATCATGTTTATAAATATATCCATTTTCATTTATATATTTGTATATTTATATTTATATTTATATTTATTTACATATAACCATACACTTTTAAATAGCAGCATTTAGTGAGATAATATATTTACACACACACATATATATATATTTATTTGTCTATACATGGACATATTTTATTTTTATTTTTATTTTTATAGTTAATTAGATTTCTATATAAGCAAATTGCTAAGAGTCAACAAGCAAACAGAAGTGACAATTCATACATTACCTAGTACATATTATTTTCACATTTTATATTCATGTCTGTCTAAATCTATTTGATTTGTTTTAGTAAGAAGTTCCTGTTTAAATAATGGATTTAATACAGCTTTACTGTTCTATTATTAACTGAATACATATTTTTAATAATGTGGTCATGTCTTTAAGGAAATAATCATTACATACACATTAATTGTTTAATTATTCTAGAAAGAGCGGGAAATTAAGCTCTCTTAATGATTTGATTATGAAATTGCTACTGCTATAAGAATGCTTGAATTTTCTCATTTAAATTGTAACCTGAAGAAGCATACTTGTGTGTATGCGAAAGCGCTCGTTTTTCTGGAATAAAATTACATGTTTTATTACATCATGGTGATCTTTGCTTGGTGTTCCTGAGACAGATTTCTTGCTGTTATATGTTTAGAGCTATGTGTGGGACTCCAACATTGATGTCCATGCATTTATCCTTTACCCCACTGTTTGTAAGTCCCTCATATAGTGCAGTCAATTTTGCTGGCTTAGGGGCTACTGCATATTGTGGGTCAGCCAGTATTTGGGAGAGAGTTCTTGTTGTCCCACATAGCTGTCCATTGTCTGCTGCTATCCTGGTAACCCACTCCATTCCCAGGCATGCATGTAGCTATACCATACATATGCTACCACAGTCTACTACCCCATTCATTTATTGTTAATAAGAGTTTCCCTGGGCCTGAACACTCTTCTCCTCCTCAGACTGGGCCGGTTGTCAGCATTATCCTCATCACTGCCCTCAGTCTGTAGCTTGTAGAGATGTAGCAAAGCAGCAGCAGCCCTTATCATTTTGTCAGTTAAAATTCCCAAGTGTGTATCCCAATGGTGCAGAGTATGTTGGGAAATCAGATTGAAGGGTGTCTGCATATTTTATTTTGGTGCGGTGCAGATGCAGCCTATGTGATTGGCTGACTATGATATATTCCACCTGCCAGCTACATTATTGAGGGGTTTGAATGGCCCACTCTGAGTGGCAGAGGTCTTATTAGTCATTTATAGTTGACTGCCTTTTGTCTAGTATTTCCATTTGTTTTTCAGTTTCTTCCACTTCTAAGCCCTGCAGCACTCCATGCAAACCTGTAGAGCTAGTGCAAACATTGCTGAAAAGAAAGGGTCCTCCCCTGTACATGAGCATACTCAGAATTTCTTTAACCAGCTAAGCACAGCTTAACAACCACACACCCCAGCTTAGCTGTAGTTAGCTGAGCACAACCAGGAGCTGCTGAGCTCCAATGTGCTTACAAAAAAACTGGCACACGCCCTTTTTATGTCAGCTGCCTCTTCTGCCTATACTACCATGTTATAGCCCTTAAACGGTTAGGTACCTGCGGACACGGTGGCCTATTTTGCTATTCAATAAACTTAGCTGATTTACATACACCTAATTGCATATACCCTAGTTACTCCACTACACCAGAGCCCATGTCCTTAGCAACCACTATAACCTGCCATTGTGTGACTCTGCCTACTAGCCACTATAATGGGGTACTTCAACATAGCTTTATATCTCATAATTTACTATTTTAATTTTTATTTTATTATTTGTTATGTTTGCCCGTCACTGCGTACTGCTTAAATGTGTCATATGTGTTAAAAAATACCTTTGATTTTTCATTAATTGCATAATTTTTAAATGCCAATGGCCATAGTTTTGGCCATTGGCATGCCTACTGCACCTAATACATACTACGGCCCCTTTTTTAGTTTTACATTCCGGTACATGGTTAGTAACTGCATACATTTCTCCTGCAGACAAGGCTCCTACACGGATGCCTGACTGCTTCCTGAATGGCAAATTCACCTCATTTGCATGATTTTCACCAGCAAATGAGGTGATTTGTATTATGCAGTTGCCTCAGTGTCTGAACAGTGCTGGAGGGCTCATGCATGCCCCCAGCCTTGTTTCCTGGATCACTCGGCCTCCTGACTTCATGTTAGGGCTGCAACACTATTCCAACATAGAGAATCGCTCCATGCAGGGCTTATTAAATTATCACCTGTGACTTTATTATGTTTGTTGAGTTTTTATTGTGACAAACTAATGTGTAGTTTTTCAAATTTTGTGCTTGAATTTTATGACATTATTACATCTGTTAACTTCTCATTCTGACAAACTAATGTGCTGTTTTCATATTTGTGCTTGAATGCTATGACTTTATTATGTCTTTCTAGTTTCTCATTCTGTTAACCATATGTATCTAGAACTTTTCTCACCAGGCCTTCACTGAAAATGACTGGTGCAAAAGCCATGGATTAAAATTCAATGCAAGAAATGCATTATGGTGTCCTTTGGGAAAACGTCTACCCAAGCTAATTACTTCAATTAAATACCCCAACGAATTGACCTAATAGTTAGGGATTTGGAAACGGAACATATGTAGACAGTAATCTGACATTCGACCAACATGTAACCAAGATAGTAAGAAAGTCATTCTATGTCACCCTACTCATAAGTAAGGGTATGATATCCAGGTCCATGGAAGTAATGGTACCACTCTACTCAACCCTTATCAGACCCATCACTGAGTACAATGCCCCTTTTGCATGTACCTAGCCTCAACAAGAATGAGATTCATGCCTTCTCTTCATCCTGGTTTTATAAATTCAAACTACTGTAACATTAATTTAGACCTGAAGAAGTCAAGACAGTTGATGAAAGCACTCAGCTTTTATGAATAAATCCCTTGAAAACAGCATTTTGTCTTTAATACTGTCTTATTCTAACAAAATAATATGTGGAAAATAAGGCTTTTACTAAGGGGAGCAAATAGATTCAATGCAACTGGAAAAGGAGAAAAAAAAACTTATGGCCTCCAAGTAGAAGGATCAAACTAGCTTCATTCCCATCAAAACATGCACAAACATTTTTATTCCTCCATTGCCCAGCTGCAGCAGGGCACTGGAAGGTGGTGATAATTGATTTTTGTCATGGACCTTAAGCTGATTTTATGGTTCTAGTGTTGGCTGTATTATTCAACATACCTAGGGATGTTAAGAATAAAAGAGTATCTAAGGGCACAGCAAGCAAGACACAAATCACCCCTCAGGAGTCTATAAGACAGAGTATAAGTACAAGACTTTCAGCCTCCCTAATAACTAAGGCTTTAGTGGAAAAGCTCACCCAGACTCTGCTACAAGGCTTTACTAGAAAAGCTCACCCAGACTCTGCCACAAGTTGCTGTGAGGGAAAGGTGGGTTTGTTTTTGCTTTCTTGTATTTTGTATTACTCTACTGCCTTCTCCTATTTTGTACACTGTGATTTGTTTTCTTTACACTGTGTTTTACATGTATTCTGCTTAAATAGCACATTAAGACTAGGAAAAACACCACAGCTGTGTCTCTTCTCAGTCACACAGACATTAGAGCAGGTCAATTAAGGAGTCACACAGAAGACAGAACAGGTCAATTAAGGTTAATTACCTGTGAACTGAAGGGGTGTAGGTAGGAACTAAATCTTCTATTTAAGGGGTAAAATAAAGCAAGTCAAAACTTCACTGGAAAAGCTCACCCAGACTCTGCCACAAATTGCTGTGAGGGAAAGGTGGGTTTGTTTTTGCTTTCTTGTATTTTGTATTACTCTACTGCCTTCTTCTATTTTGTACACTGTGATTTGTTTTCTTTACACTGTGTTTTACATGTATTCTGCTTAAATAGCATATTAAGACTAGGAAAAACACCACAGCTGTGTCTCTTCTCAGTCACACAGACATTAGAGCAGGTCAATTAAGGAGTCACACAGAAGACAGAACAGGTCAATTAAGGTTAATTACCTGTGAACTGAAGGGGTGTAGGTAGGAACTAAATCTTCTATTTAAGGGGTAAAATAAAGCAAGTCAAAACTTCATTGGAAAAGCTCACCCAGACTCTGCCACAACGTGCTATGGGGAAAGGTTAGTTTGCTTTTGCTTTCATGTATCTATTTTGTATACTGTGATTTGTTTTCTTTACACTGTGTTTTACTTGTATTCTGCTTTTAACTGCATATTTAAACAATTAAAGAGACCACAGATCAATTAGGGAGGTTTTATATTATCAGTCCAACTCTCTAATCAATAATATATCAATATACCAGCCAGGGGTGCAACCATGCTGGATCTGGTCCTCACTAATTTGGGAGAGTGCTGCACACTCCCTACTGTAATATCTTCTCTGGTAAGATCAAACCACAAAATGGTCTCCTTTGAAGTAAAAATAAAATCTAGATCCCCTGCTAAACATGGAATATTCAGGAACTACTCTAAGGCTAACTTCCTGCTATTAAGTGATAACCTGGCAAATTTTCAAGCCTTGATAAATCCTAAGAACACTGCTGCCTGTATAGAGACATTTGTACCCACCAGGAAGAAGAACAGAACTAACTCAAAAAACAAGCCACCCTGGTAGAATCACAAAATCAAGAGGCTGCATAACAGAAGGAAGAAAATCATGACAAAAATTAGGAGGTGCAGCACTCAGCAGGATATAACCACTCTTGTCAAACTACATAAACATCTCAGAAGGCAAATAAAGTCTACCAAAGCCAAATTTGAGTTAAATTTGGCCTCCCAGACCAAGGACAACCACAAGGCATTCTTTAGCTATGTCAGCACCCTCAAAGGCAATACACAATTGTGTGTAGAACTAATTGTAAATGGACCTGCCTATACTGAGCCAGAAGATATAGCAAACCTTCTGGCCAACAAATTCAGTTCCAACTTTACCCCTCTCTCTCCCTCAACCTTCCCTCAGGAAATACAATAAAATACAACTCCCCCCTGCTATCACTAGGGAACAGGTCCTTAATACTCTGTCTAAGGCCAAGAACTCTGCATCAATGAGCCCAGACAATATACCAGGATGACTTCTAAATAGCATAAAACGTGACTTATCAGGTCCTCTGGAATTGATATTTAACTGTAGCCTCTAAACAGGCTTTGTGCCTCATGAATGAAGAACAGCAGCAGTCATTCATCAGCACAAAGGTGGACCATCTACAGACCCTGGAAACTCCAGACCCATAAGTCTTACTAGTCTTATACATAAAGCCATGGAAAAAACTTATCATGGAAATAATCAATAGTGATATAGTAAACCTCCGGGCACTGGATCCAACTCAGCTTAGTTTTTTTAAAAGGCAGGTCATGCCTACTCAACCAAGTGGACTTTTTTGAGAAGGTCACCAAAGCAATGGATGATGGCAAAATGGTTCACACTGCCTACCTTGACCTGGCCAAGGCATTTGACACAATACTTCACCTGGGCATTGTTGACAAACTCAACAGGTTAGGTACAAACCCATATGTCACCCAGTGGATAGCCAACTGGCTCACAGACAGGACAAGGATGTTAGAATTGGGGAGTCCACCACTACAAAGAGGCCAGTCACAAATAGAATCCCACAGGGATCAGTCCTTGGACCACTCCTTTTTGGCATTTACTGCTCTAAAGTCAAGGCCAATGTCAATGGCCTCTGGCTGACTAAATTTTAGATAATTGCAAATTAGGAGCTGTCATTTAATCTGACACTGACACAAATCTTGCCCATAAGGGGCTGACACAGACAAACAACTGGTGTCAGAGCCATGGATTAAAACTAAATGTCAAGAAAAGCATAATAGTATCCTTTGGGAAGTAATCCACCCCTAGCAACTATCATATTAAAAACATACCCCTTAGAGTTGACCCATTAGTCAGGGACTTACGGACATACATAGACAGTAATCTAGCCTTTGACCATCATGTGTCTACAGTAGTGAGGAAATCATTATATGTTGTGCAACTTATAAATAAAGGTATGGCATCTAGGTCCAAGAAAGTCAATGTTCCACTGTATTCAACATTCATCAGACATGTCATTGAGTACAATTGTCCCCTTTGGTAGTTACCTAACCAGGCATATCCAACAACTGGAATGTCCACAGAGGTTCCTCAATAAAAGAATACAGAGCTTAAGTAAAATGTTCTATGTAGACTGCCTCAAGGCTCTATCCCTGTATCCTGCCTCCTACAGGCTTTTTATTTTATTTTACATTTCTTTACCAGGAGTGTCTGTCTGAGCCCAAAAAAAGGCCCATTTTCAGCAGAGGCCCATGGTGAAAAGCTCCAAGATACAGGCATGCATCTCAACTGCACAGATTTTTGAGGAATGTCCAGATTTTGGCCTCATATTTTTGGTCTGTTTTTCATAAAATTATGGTTTTCTTGAAAATTAGTGGTAAATCATTAAAGAGTGAAGTTAGAAGATAATGACAGACATTTGAGTTTCAGACAAATTCATGCTAATGCAAAACCTGTTATTCTATCAACTTTCTAAGTTTGTAAGAGCAATATTTAAAAAATGTCCCTATTTTTGGGCCTCTATCCCACTTTTATTTATGGCTTTGTCCAGATTTTTTGATCTAAGAGGTTAAGAGGTATGGTAACAGGTTACACAGCAAACAGTGATACAATTAAGTTGAAAACAATGTAAAAATTAAGAGGTATGGTAACAGGTTACACAGCAAACAGTGATACAATTAAGTTGAAAACAATGTAAAAAAATAAAGCAGAAGCAATAGTAATTCAAATAGTGTAGTAGGCATGGTTAGTCAAGCTACTTGAATGTGACAAAGCAGAAACAAAGCAAATACATTAGTGCATTTCCACTTAGGGGAAATGGAGTGGCATCCTCACCAAGTTAACCAATTAGAATAAAAAAATATACAGTCATAAGCTGGAGGTAGATAATATGTTGGAGGTAGGTTTAAAGTGAAAGAGTGAGGGAGTGTAAAAATGTAGGGTGAATAATGCTAAGAGTTTACTAACGGGTCACCCTGGTAATAAGCAGGAGCATAGCCAGTTATTAGTCAAGTGGGCCTTGAGAAGGATTTTGAATTTGGAGGGGTTAGCTGTGCCAAGAATGAGGGAGATATATATCAGACGCCACTCTGATGGACCTGCTGCATATCCACAAAAAGAAACACACCAGAATTACCCATTCTAAAGACTTAAACCTTGTCTGTGATATAAATAGGACCTGCTGGAGAGACAGTTATATATCCCAGAGACTACTCCTTCCTTGGAACAGGCTCCTATCCCATGTGAAGCAAAGTTCCTCCCTAATCCAGTTCAAGTGTAACTTGGACAATTGAATGGGGAACAGGAAATTCGTCCCTGGTTTGGCACCTATGACTCTTATGGACATTTGTTCATTGTCTAATGGACAGGGCAACCTGTATGTGGTTAATCTCCCAGGTCCTTGCTTGTAAATGTTTCATCTCCCAAATTTCTGCTTACACTTATCAAGGGTAGCAGAACTTGTCAGATATTTGGGATTAATGGCTAGGTTTAAAAAGGCCCTTGCTGTTGTTAGCCTAGTAAATACCTATGAACCTATAAAAAATAAAATCAAAAATAAAATCAGCTAAGATTAACTATAAAATATATTGATTAATAATTCCACAAATAGAAAAGCATTTACAAATATATTAACCCTTTGGATACAAGATCATTATCTATTGAAGGTATTTTGTATAATAATGTGATATTAACTGATGCTTATATTATAGCATGTGAGTTTAACAAATATTATTCTGCTATAAGTCAGGATCTTGGTTCTTCAGGTCCTATTACAGATCAGATAATTGTCTCAGGTCCTTTTCCTCTTTTTTCAGATTCCATTATTAGGAATGCCTTCTCCATCAAGTGCCTCTTTACTAGAAACAAAAGAGGTTCTTATACCTATTTTACAATTTATTTTTAATAAATTCTTGGAAAACAGCATTGTACCTTTAAATTGGAAGCTATCTTGTATTAGCCTTGTACATGAAAAAAAGAGTATGCCTCCTATGGTACTAGTTAGGATTTTGTCAGTTAGTCAGTTTGCTATCCAGTAGGTAACAGGGGTTTACATTTAGTTTAATTAGCGTATAGATAGCCGTGGTGGTGCAGCGGTAGCATTGTCAGCAAGAGGCTCTCCCGTTCGATTCCCAGCTGGAGCGCCTTCTGTGTGGAGTCTGCATGTCCTCCCCGTTGTCGAGTGGCATTCGAAAGACATGCATGAATGGACGTGCCTTTGTTGAAGGTTGGGTGTCGGGCTGGCACCTTGGCACTGTAAAAATCTACTGACAATCATTAGTGGACGGGAGTTCCGCTATGGCGACCCCTAACCAGGAAAAGCCGACAGAAGAATGACAACATAGTGCCAGAATGTGGGATTGTATCAGAAGTCTTGGCCAGGTCCAAGCAGGAAGTGTGAACCAATTTGCTGAATTCTAAAGCTTCAGTAACTTGCTCAAAGAAGCCCACTAGGTTCTGGTTGCAGGATCTTCTGGTGTGTGTGTGTGTGTGTGTGTGTGTGTGTGTGTGTGTGTGTGTGTGTGTGTGTGTGTGTGTGTGTGTGTGTGTGTGATAGATATATATATATATATATATATATATATATATATATATATATATATATATATATATATATATATATATATATAAAACTATATATACATGTGTGTGTTGGCTCCACTGCTTTGCTGCCCAACACGTAAGTCGAACAGAGTAGAAACATGGTAACTTGGAACTGTGACACTAGTTTTGGCCAAACTAGGAATGTGTACATGACACAGGAACATTGAGAAGGCAGCTGTATAAAAAGTGTTAGCTTTATAGTAGCATGCCTGACTTTCAGAATGGGAAAATTAGTGCTAAACTTCTCCTATTTAAGGAAAAAGCAGGTTAGAGATGGTAGAAGTTGAGAAATCCACAGAATCTGAACCACTTGTTTTAATGAAGTTATTGGTGGTGAAGAGACATTGTCCAACGCCAGGGCAATCAGTTCCAAAGTGTAAGTCTGATAAAGGGTCCAGTTATGCGAGTATACAGCTTGATAATGGATGGCTTGGAAAATCACTTGTACTATACTGAAGGAACTTAGTAACAAACTTTCATTATGCTAAAGGAATCGTGATTGCTCCCTGAACCTATGCTTTTGGGGTTTTATTTTGGGGAAGAGATTTTTTTGTGCAAGAAAGTTTTATTTGTATGGGCTTTTTATGGCCTTGTCTATAAAAGGTGCAGCCTCTGGAGACTGCCTGCTGTGAATACAACATTGTGCAGCTTTGATTAGTTGTATCCAGAAATGCTGCAAATTAACTGAACTTTTGCTGTGTTTTGCTAAAGTTTTGGTTATGGTACCATTTATCCATTAATTATGTCTCTGATACAAAATCGTCTTCTCCTCTTTCGGCTGTTCCCATTAGGGGTTGCCACAGCGGATCATCTGTTTCCATTTCTTCCTGTCCTCTGCATATTGGTCAATCACACCAACCACCTGCATGTCCTCTCTCACCACATCCATAAACCTTATCTTAGGCCTTCCTCTTTTCCTCTTACCTGGCAGCTCCATCCTTAACATCCTTTTCCCAATATACCCAGCATCCCTCCTCAGCACATGTCCAAACCAAAGCAATCTCACCTCTCTGACTCTGTCTCCAAACCATCCAACCTGAGCTGACCCTCTAATATACTGATTCCTAATCCTGTCCATCCTTGTCACACCCAGTGCAAATCTTAACATCCTTAACTCTGCCACTTCCAGCTCTGACTCCTGCCTTTTTGTCAATGCCACCGTCTCCAAACCATACAACATAGCTGGTCTCATTACCCTCTTGTAGACCTTCCCTTTCACTCTTACTGGTACCCGTCTGTCACAAATCACTCCTGACACTCTTCTCCACCCATTCCACCCTGCCTGTACTCTCTTCTTCACCTCTCTTCCACACTCACCATTACTCTGAACTGTTGATCAAAGTACTTAAACTCATCCAACTTCGCCAACTCTACTCCCTGCATCCTCACCATTCCCCTAGCCTCCCTCTCATTCACACACACATATTCTGTCTTAGTCCTGCTGACCTTCATTCCTCTTCTCTCTAGAGCATATCTCCACCTCTCCAAGGTCTCCTCATCCTGGTCCCTACTCTCACTACAGATCACAATGTCATCTGCAAACATCATAGTCCATGAGTCCTCCTGTCTGATCTCGTCTGTCAACCTGTCCATCACCCTTGCAAATAAGAAAGGGCTCAGAGCTGATCCTTGATGTAATCCCACCTCCACCTTAAATGGATCTGTCACTCCCACTGCAGACTTCACCACTGTCACACTACCCTTGTACATATCCTGTATCACTCTTACATACTTCTCTGACACTCCTGACTTCCTCATACAATACCACAACTCATCTCTAGGCACCCTATCATATGCTTTCTCCAAGTCCACAAAGACACAATGCAACTCCTTCTGACCTTCCCTATATTTCTTCATCAACAGTCTCAGAGCAAACATCGCATCTGTAGTGCTCTTTCCCAGCATGAAACCATACTGCTGATCGCTAATCATCACCCACCTTCTTAACCTAGCTTCCACTACTCTTTCCCATAACTTCAAGCTGTCTCTGATATAAAGTAATCCCATTTATATTCAGTAAATAAAACCTGCCCCTTTGGAAGAAACTGTGAACATAATGAAGAAAAAAAATCATATCTGCTGAAGAATGTGGATAATCCCCAATCTTCGATTCTGGCTTCTATGGTTACTAGGTTTTTTCACATAACCAATCAAGAGACGCTGTGCCTGAAATGAAATAATGAGTTGCTGGGGAGTCATCTGAGGTGTTCCTGAATGAGGGTTTAGGATGACTACAGTCAAGCAGTTCCTCCAAGGTATTACTTCCAGTAATATAATAATGTCCACCTTGTTGCAGTAAGAAGAACCAGAGCCACAGATCCACACCAATAGCAAACAAAAAAGTTTAATAAAAGTTAAGCGTTTTGTTCTCACTTTGAAGGAACTTTTGTAATAATCATGGATGGCACAGTGGTGCAGCAGTTAGTGTTGTCGCCTCACAGCAAGAGATTCTTCATTTCAATTCTTGGCTGGAGTGCCTTCTGTGAGGAGTCTGCATGTCCTCCCCGTGTTGGTGTGGGTTTTCTCCCACATCCCAAAGACATGCATCTGCAGCATTTCTCCCTGGGCCTCCGCTGAAAATGAGCTCTGTCCCAGTCAGACTTTCCTGGTAAATAAATATTAAATAAATAACTATTGTGAAGTCATGGCTTGACCCCAAAGGGATAAACAGTAAAGAAATGACAACAGAGATTATAGTGATACATCATTTCAAGAATATTGCTGGCAGCCATTAAGAAGTAGGTGTGTCAGGTAAATCCACATGACACCAGAAGCTCTGTAACACTGGTTGAAAGAACGTTGTGCTTGGAAAATGTTTTAAACAGCTATCTAATAAAGTTACTGATGAGTCAATGAATAAAAGGAAAAGTACATGTCTGCCACATTCTTATTTATATGTAGGAAGAGATAACATTTAGCTAAATATTGTGGAGGAGACATCAAAACTGAAATTCCCATACAGACAATGAAGAAGGACAGTGGGGGAGAAGAGGCTATGGACTAACTAACCAAACAACATCCTACCTGGTAAAACCAACTTTCTGTTAATGTGACACTACACAATTTACGAACTGCCCAGTTAGGGTGGAGGAAAATGATAATGACCACTCTGGTCAAATACCAGTAGGCCTGCAGAAAAAGGCCCATTTTCCAAAGACAATAGATCTAATAATCATACACAAGTAGAACAAAATGGTACCCAGTTGCTCAGGTGGTGGAGAAAGCCCAATCTGGGAAAGCCTCTCACCCACTAGCCATGGTACCATTTCATAACCATGATGTCATCACTGGAAAAGCTGTCCCATTTTCTAAATCTCTTTGGAAACAGTGAAAAGGGGATAACAGCAAAGCACCTAGTACAAACCCTAATGTATTTACAAGGAACAGATCCCTCACCTACTCTATAGTCAAGGGAGTATAAAGGGACATTAAGTTCTAGAGTTATGATAAAGGGTCTAGGACAAACAAAGGTCTAGATAAATGTCTTTAAAAAGGAAAGCTTCTGTCCATGTAAAACAGGGGGTGCTCGGCAAGGGTAGAGGACACTGACTGACCAGAGAGAGGAGACTAGATCCAAATAGGTTGAATGAAGTCTCAAAGTGAAAGAGTGGAGAGTAATAAAGAAACACAAAAGAAATATTGGACTTCAGAAGAGAAGGGTATTGAGGGGAAACCCCAAATAATTTCAACCACAAGTTGATAAGAAGAAAAACAATAGTAAAAAAACACACTGGGAATGTGGGTCATGATGGGAAACAGACAACTAGATAGGATCCGTTGGCATACTGGAGTGATCTACATTTTCACAAAGAGGAGTGTCACTCAAAGGTCCATGTGTCTGCCATATCTAGAGATAAAGAAAAACCCTCACCTCCCAGAGCCTGTGAGTAGAGGGGAGATCTCAGTCTAACTGATCTCTACGCAGGCCAGTTATGTTTTAAAAAGTCCCAAAGGGAAGACGAAACCATAAGCCCTCTGTGTGTGTGTGTGTGTGTGTGTGTGTGTGCGTGTGTGTGTGTGTGTGTGTGTGTGTGTGTGTGTGTGTGTGTGTGTGTGTGTGTGAGACAGAGAGAGAAAACATTTCCAGGATAGTAGTGGGAGAATATATTTTTGATAGAGCCTAATTAGCTCCCCCTATTTTGAATTAGTGAATGATCTGCTGTACAGGGTAGCTAATGACAGATCAGAAATAATTCAGCAACTGCTAGTGCCTAAGCTGTTAAAACAAATGGTTAAGAATATGGCTTCTAGCCATATTTTGGGGGGCTCCTAGGAATGGACATCTAGGCAAAAATCTTACATTTTATCAGTCAGGTGTTATAAAAGAAGTTCATAACTTCTTATATGGTCCCTGGGCCTCCGCTGAAAATGGACATGCATCCAGTTGGACTATCCTGGTCAACAAATGTAAAATAAAATAAATAAAATAACTTCTGTGCTGGATGGTTCAATGTCAGCAAAAGGCACCAAACATGGACTTTTGGAATCCTTTGATTCCTATACCCATCCTATACCCATAATTGAAGTTGTCTTTAAAAGGATTACAAAGGACATCATGTGCCCGGCAGTGGTCAAGTTCACCAGCTGATACCAGTACATATTGGTGGTGCTGATCTATTCCACTCAGTTTCAAAAAACTATCCTCTCAGCAAAACCTATTCCACGGTGATTGCCAAGGATCTAGTTTGACTATTTTCTCTTGGGAGGTTACCTACGGAAACTCTGACAGAGCAAGGGGCATCCTTTATATCAAAAGTTATAAAATACCTTTGCCAGGTTTACATATTAAACTTAGTACTTCTGTGTACCATTCCCAAATGGCTGAATTAGTGGAATAGTTAAAAAAACTGAAATCAGTGTTGCAAAAAGTGTTTGAGAAGGATGGAAAGGACTGGAACCAATTATTACCTAACTTATGTTCTCACTTCATGAGGTTTCTCAAACTTCAAAAGGATTTAGCCCTTTGGGGCTATTTTATAGTAGGAGGCCCTTAGGGCTCTTAGATTTAGTGAAAGATACACTGGGAGAGGAAGACATATTTTAGAAGTGGCATGGGATACCATACAGACTTTCAGGAGAGTCTAAAGGACACAATGACTATAGTGTGTGAAAACATAGAGAGGGCTCATTTGAGCCAACAGGAACAATATAATAGGAATGCCATGAATAGGGAATTTCAAGTGGGGGAATCAAATTTTGGTTTTGGTAATAACATAGGTTCATAGGTTCATAGGTGTTTACTAGGCTAACGACCACAAGGGCCTTTTTAAGCCTTGCCATGCATCCCAAATCTCTGACAAGTTCTGATACCCTTGATAAGTGTAAGCATGGGCCTGGGAGAGGAACCATTTACAGGTTACCTCTGTCCGTTAGAAACATAAGTACCAAAGCAGGGATGAATTTCTGGTTTCCCATCCAATTGTCTAAGTTGCACTTGAATTAGGTTAGGAGGAACTCTGCATCACATGGATAGGAGGCCTGTTCTATAGATGGGTTAGTTTCTGGATACATACTTATCTCTTCAGCAGGTCCTATTTATATCACAGGCAAGGTTTAAGTCTTTAGAATGGGTAATTCTGGTGCTGATTGTTTTATGGATATGCAGGAGGTCCATCAGAGTGGGGTCTGACAATGTCCTGTATGCCAGGCATAGATCTCCCCTCAAAAGCCTATAGGAGACAGAATACAGGGATAGGGACTTGTGGTGGTCTGCATAGGACATTTTACTTATGCCCTGTATTCTTTTAATGAAGAACCTTTGTGAACATTCTAATTGTTGGATATGCCTGGTTAGGTGCATACCAAAGGGGGCATTGTACTCAGTGATAGGTCTGATGAATGCCAGATACAGTGGAACAATGACTTCTTTGGACTTAGATGCCATATCGTTGTTTATAAATTGCGCAACATAGATTGATTTCCTCACCACTGTAGACACATGATGGTCAAAGGCTAAATTACTATCTATGTGTGTCTCTAAGTCCCTGACTACTGGGTCAACTTAAGGGCTGTGTTGTCAATGTGATAGTTACCAGGGATGGATGACATTCCAAAGGATACTATTATGCATTTCCTGGCATTTGGTTTTAGTCCATGTCTCTGACACCAGTTGTTTACCTGTGTCAGCTCCTCCTAGAGAACATTTGTGTCAGTGTGACATTCGATGACAGATCCTCAGCTCCTAATTTACAATTATCTCCAAATATAGTCAGCCAGAGACCGCTGATATTGGCCTTGACTTCTGAAAAGTAAATGCCAAAAAGGAGCGGTCCAAGGACTGATCCTCGAGGGACTCTACTTGTGACTGGCCTCTTTGTAGAGGTGGACTCCCCAATTTTAATTTTCTGGGTCCTGTCTGTGAGCCAGTTGGCTATCCAATGGGTGACATATGAGCTTGTACCTAACCTCTTGAGTTTGTCAACAATGCCAGAGTGGGGTATTGTGTCAAATGCCTGGCCACATCAAGATAGGCAGTGTGAACAATTTTGTCCTCATCCATTGCTTTGGTGACCTTCTCAAAGAAGTCCACCATGTTGAGTAAGCATGATCTGCCCTTTACAAAACCAAGCTGGGTTGGGTCCAGTGTCTGGAGGTTTGCTATATCTCTATTGATCATCTCCATGATAATTCTTTCCATGGCTTTACATATATGACTAGTGATACATATGGGTCTGTAGTTTCCAGAGTCTGTAGATGGCCCACCTTCATGCAGAGGGATGACTGTTGCCTTTCTCCATTCATGAGATACGAAGCCTGTTTAGAGGCTACAGTTAAATAGTAATTCCAGAGGCCCTGATAGGTCATGTTTCATGTTGTTTAGAAGGCATCCTGGGGTATTGCCTGGGCCCAGTGATGCAGTATTCTTGGTCTTAGAGAGAGCATTAAGGAGCTGCTCCCTAGTGATAGTAGGGGGAGTCATATTTGATGATATTTCCTTAGGGAAGGTTGAGGGGGAGAGAGGGGTAAAGTTGTAGCTGAAATTATCAGCCAGGAGGTTTGCTATATCTTCTGGCCCAGTGTAGGTGGCTCCATTTACAATGAGCTCCGCACACATATGTGTATTGCCTTTGAGGTTGCGGACATAGTTAAAGAATGTTTTGTGGTTGTCTTTGGCCTGAGAGGCCAAACTTACCTTAAATTTGGTTTTGGTAGACTTTATTTGTCCTCTGAGTTGTTTGTTTAGTTTGATGAGAGTGTTTTTATCCCGCTGGGTGCTGCACCTTCTAATTTTTGTCATGATATGTCATGATATTCTTCCTTCTGTTATACAGCCTATTGATTTTATGATTGCACCAAGGTGGCTTGTTTTTTGAGTTAGTTCTGTACTTCTTCCTAGTGGGTACAGCTGCCTGTATACAGCTATTAACATGCTTGTACAAGATTACTGTGAACAGTTCTGCATAGGAAGCAGTGTTCGCAAGGTTTGTGGGGGATTGAAATTTTGCCAGATTCTCACTTAATACCAGGAGTTTAGCCTTAGAATATTTCCTGAATATTCCAAGTTTAGCTGGGGGTCCAGGTATTATTTTTACTTCAAAGGAGACCATTTTGTGGTCTGACCTTATCAGGGAAGGCATTACAGTAGGGGGTGTGCACCCCCGGTTGGTGTATTGCATCTACTTTAATTAAACGAAAGTGGAATTCGTCGAATATGAATCCGTCAACACATAAACAGTGAAACGCGATAACGTCGAACACGCAAAATCACAAAATTTAAACATCGAAACCGCAATAGTCGGCCAACCCCACCGCCCGTAACATACTACCTACGCAAACACAACAACAAAAAACACATACATACACTAACCAAAACCCTACTACTAACCCTAAATGAAAGCACCAAAACCCCACTTGTAACCCTACACTAAACCCCACATACACCACTTTCTATGCACTACACTTAACCCCTCCCTAACCCAAAGGTCCGTAACTACCGCACACGTACCATACAGAACTATACCCACACAAAGTAAATATTCCACACACATACACTTAACAAAACCCTACACTAAACCTTACATACATTACCTATCTATGCACTTACCTTAACCCGCACCCTAACCCTAAGGTCCGTAACTATCGCACACTTACTTTATGGAGCTATACCGCAGACGGGCCAACTATGACAATTCGACATTTCCGATTTTGCTATTTAGTGCATTCGAAGTTTATGCATTTCGCTGTTTATGTGTCGACTGATTCATATTCGACGGATTCTGCTTTCATTTAATTAAAGTAGACCCGTGTATTGACGATCTGGTCCAGGGAATTTGTGTTTACAAAATCCAGAAATCTCTGTGCCTGTGCATTTGGTGTCGTATAGAATTCCTAGTTAATAGTGGGGTAATTAAAGTCACTCATGAATATGGTATTGGGTTGGATGGTTAGTGTTTCTAATAAGTTTAAATGGGTCTACTTCATAACATTGAAATTTCATAACATTGAATTTCATAACATTGAGACCATAACATCGAAAATTCAAAACATTGAAAATTCAGAACACTGAAAGTGTGCTTCATAACATTGAAAACTACATTGCACAAGTAAGTAATATCTCGTCCATCTACAACACCTAACTAACAAACACACTTTCTACTATGTTTCTGCAAGAGGGCAAGACCCCCTGCACCCCACACACCCCCATAAATAAAATATACCAACTCCAAGATTCCACTACAGTGGAAAAAAGTTAATTTCCTAACCTCAGTGTATGGTGAATGTGATACAGTGAGGTTAGGAAATTAACTTTTTTCCACTGTACTGCAATCTTGGAGTTAGTATATTTAATTTACGGGGGGTGTGGGGGCTTATGGGGGTTCAGGGGGGGCTTGGCCCCCTGCAGAAACATAGTAGAAAGTGCATTTGTTGGTTAGGTGTTATAGGTGGAGAGGATGTTATTTACATATACACTGTAGTTTTCAATGTTATGAAGCACACTTTCAATGTTATGAATTTTCAGTCTTTTGGGATTTAGATGTTTTGGTCTCAATGTTATGAAATTTGACATTATGAAATTTCAATGTTATGAAGCAGACCCATTTAAATACATGGTATGGGTTTCCTGGGTCAGAGAGGGGGACCTGTATGTTGCAAGGAAGTAATATTGGATTTTATCCATGGTGATTTGAACATGCAGCAGCTCAAGTGCATTGTCCTATTTGACCAGCTTTGAAATATATTTATTTTTGATGTAAAGAGAGGCAGCTCTACCTTTAGACCCTGCCTCTGAAGTAGCTGGCATAAACATGGGGAAGGCATTATAACCTTGCACTGGTGGTGTGCTCTCCGCAGCTTTAAACCATGTGTCAGGGACCACACAGACATCAGCATTCTCTAGGGTAAAGAGAGCTTCTAGGGAGTGGAGTTTTATGTTTAGACTCCTAGCATTGAGCAGTAATACCTTTAGATTTTCTTAATTTTGATTTGCTATGTCGGAAGTACTTTCAGTTTGGCATTACCTAAAAAAGGCATTATGGGGGAAGACCATGTTTTAGCTAATATCTGAAAGCCTAGAGGGGAGAGGTGCAGACCATCCCTGGCAAAGCAACATGTTCCGTTAACCATCTCCTTCCATGCTGACAAATATTGCACCCCCCTTAGAATGACACCAGAAACTAAGCCAATTATTAAAGTCAATCATCTTTTGTTCATATTGTGGCATCATCCTTGGAGAAGGTAAAATGCTGCTCAATGCTAGGCTCATATCAGCCTGGGATACATATTCTGAGAGCTCCATGATGTTTCTCTTCATTTAGTCTATGAAGGAATGTCTCAGGTCATTTACTCCCACATGGACCATGACTGAGTCATATTGGCAATTTTGGTCCATTGACTTGAGTGCATGAATAATGTGGCAGATCCTAACCCCTGATAACTGACCATAACTTTCTCCTTACTCAGCCTGGTGAGAGGGACATCAGTGTGTCTCATGATGGACTCCGCAATGACTAGAATGTTGGATTTTGTGGTTGCTTGCCTTATAGGTTTAGAGGTAGAGGCTCTATGAGATGTAGCTCTATGTGTTGATGTGTGTGTTGTTTTGAAATAGCACATTTGGGGCTGCTGAGGGTATTTGTTATGTGTACTCTTCTAGGAGGTGTTTGTGGTTTAGGAAGGTTACAATTAAGTGCCTCAATATATGTGGGTCGATATGTCTGCTTTGAATTGTGCATGATGGGTGTAGCATGTTTACTACTGCCAACCTTATTGACATTAGGAGTACTTTTATGTGAGAGCTTTGCCTCCAGTGACATTGTGTAAATACATCTCACACATACCATATCAGTTTGTTTGAGAATTAACTGGTTGTCAGTAAACATAAGGCAATTTCTAAATTGCCTCAGGATGCTCATATCCACCAAGCCAATAACAGAGACAGTAGGAAAGTTCATATCCATGACAACAGAACCTTTTTTATTCATTAGAATTTATTTTATTTATTTATTTATTTATTTTCTGTTGGTTTACCAGGATAGTCCATTGGGCCAAGAAGAACCCGTTTTCAATGGAGTCCTGGGGAGAAAAGCTCCAAACAATCAAAGTTACAATAGGTTAATCATGATAATTATACAAGAGTAAGAGATTCAAACAAACAATTACATAGTATTAGAGGAAACAATACAGCTAGTACAAACTAGAGCTGAAAACTTTTACAAATAATACAACTAGTAATGTAGCATACAGGTGGTACAAACAAAGAAGGAATGTTTCAAGGTACTTAATGAGAAGTACGGTTACATATCAGCAATCTTACATGTAAAGGGTACAGTGTGGTGTATTCTAGTGGATACAGTAACACAAGAGTGTATGAGATAGGAGGAATTCTAAGGAAATATTGCAGGTGTAGATAGGGGAAGGAAAGGAAGATGGAAATTACCAGTGTTAATTATGTGGGGTGAAAGCAAGAGCATTCCCACTGGGATACTAGATATGAATGAAGGGATTTTTTGAAAGAAAAATGGTTGGAGGTGGTACGAATTGATGGAGGTAGGGAGTTCCAGAGGCGTGCTAAACCATGTGATAGAAGATTTTTGCCTGGGGGACGAGTTGGTTTGTAGACTTCTAATAGATTTTGGTTGTTAGACCTTAATACTCTATTGGGTAGATGCATTTTAAAGGTAGAAGACAGGGAGGGACAGAGGGAGGGGTTGAAGATTAGCTTGTGTGCAAGAGTTAGTTGAGTATAGGTGAGATGCTTGGGTAGTTCTAGCCAATGTAGTTGTTGGAGAGAGGAACAGTGGTGGGTGGAAGACTTGTGGCTGGTAGCAAACTTGGCAATTTTGTTATAGCAAGAGGAGAGTTGTGTTTTCAGAGAGGACTGTATGTTAGTTAGAAGTGGTGCTCCATAGAGAAGTGAGGGATAAGAAAGGAAGTAGAAAGAGTGATTTTAGTAGCAGGTGTAAGGTAGTGCTTTTGCCGATAGAGCATACCAAGTTTTGATGGGTTTTGATATTTAGTTGTATATGGGAGTTGAATTTGAGCTGGTTATCAATTTGGACACCAAGTAATTTGGTCTCTGAGACCAGTTCCAGAGGTGTGTTGTTTTGACTAGTAATAGAGAATGTGTTACTATCGAAATAGGTGACTTTAGAGGGTGAACACCATTAATTTGGTTTTAGAGGCGTTTAGTGCTAGGTGGTTTCTTTTCATCCATTGCTCTGTGGTTAAAAAGCGTCTTGAGTGAGCTTGAGGAGTGTAGGGATAGATGAGGCCGAGCAGATAATAGTTGAGTCATCTGCATATTGGATAATGTTTGAAAATGGGATAGAGTTACGGAAATTATTTATGAATATGTTAAAGAGGAGGGACCTAGTATGGAGCCTTGGGGAACTCCGGTTGGGGTATTTAGAAATGTGGAGGTTGCCTTTTCCATTTTACTGCTTGAAATCTATTTGATAGGTAGCTGGAGAACCAGTTCAAGGATGAAGGAGATAGGTTAAGTTTTGAGAGTTTAGTTAAAAGCAGGCTGTGTGATATAGTGTCAAAGGCCTTAGAGAGGTCAAGTAGTAGGGTTGAGACAATAAGTCCAGAGTCCCGGCTTTGTTTACAGTTTCAAGGAAGGAGAGGAGGGCTGTCATAGTGCTGTGACCAGGTCTAAAACCATGTTGTGTGGGGGTTAGTAAGTGATTATCTAAAAGATGTGGTAGGAGTTGAATTTGGATACATTTTTCTAGGAGTTTAGAGATTGGAGACAGGATAGCGATGGGGCGGAAATTAGTCACACTGTTATTGTTGCCACCTTTATGTAAAGGTATGATAAAGGCCTTTTTCCAGATTTGTGGAACTGTACTTTCCTGGATAGAGCGGTTGATTAGAATGCTAATGGGGTAGGCAGTTGCATCAGCAGCTATGCTAAGAAAGTAAGATGGGATGTTATCAGGAGCATTAGAGCAAGGCTTTAGTTTCTGAAGGAGTTTTTATAGTGGAAGTGGGTATGGGTTTTAATGAGAATAGTGGGGAGTGAGGAGAGGGGTGTTGGGGGGAGAAGATGGGGAGGAAGTGAGAGTAGGAGGAGAGGTGGAGGGTGGAAAGTTAGTGGATGAGAGTGAGGGAGTGATAGCAGTGCAGGTTGACGTGTTGGTGTGGGAGGTGGAGGGTGGGAAGTTAGTGGATGAGAGTGAGTGAGTGGTAGCAGCGCAGGATGGAGTGTTGGTATGTGAGGATAGGGGTAGATTGGAGAATGTGGTGTTGTTAGAGAATGAAGAGGTTAATTTGGAAATAGATTCAATAAAGAATGAGTTAAATTGGGTAGCTAAGTCAGTATCAGGGCATTAGGGTCTGGGCTGGGGTACCTGGTTTGCTGGGGTTAAGTAAAGTAGAGATACCTTTCCAGAATTTTTGAGGATTTGTTTTGTTACTGTTTTGGAGGATGGAGAAGTAGTTTTGTCGATCAGAGATGATGAGCTTTTTTACTTTATTTCTAAGTGTTTTGTATTCATTGTGTAAGATAGGGTCTTATTTTTCAGGTAGTGTGCCCAGACTTTATCTCTGTGATGCATGGTTGCTAGTGTGTGTTTGGTAAGCCAAGGGCAGTATTGATTTTATTCTCTTTGTCCTTAAGGGAGCATGGAAGTCTAGCATTTTTAAGAATGTTGAGTTGAAGTGGGCAACTGCGTTATCTAGAGGTAATGTTTTAGGCAATTCCAATTTATTGCTTTGACAGAGTTAGAAAAGGTTGTTGGGTTAAAGTTTTTCTGGCTACGGACAGTAATATAATTATGAGTGCGGTGTAGGAGTAAGGGGAGACGATGAGTGAAGGTGGGTATGTGGTCACTAAGAGGGTCGGGAAGAGTACCACTGTCGGAGAAATAATGGGGATGAGAGACTAAAATCCAATCCAGAATACTGCTGGTAGAGGGATTTTTTGAGGGGCGTGTAATAGAGTTGATTAGCTGCGAGAAATTGTAGAGGTTAATGTTAAGTGGATTTGTAGGAGACTGGATGGAGGCCCAGTTAATATTCATGTCACCTAAGATTATGGTTTCATTTCTAATGTTATTGGAGAGCAAAGATGTCTTCGAGTGTGGAAATATTATCCCCTGGGGGATGTAAAGGGAAGCTATACATATGTGTTTATGTTTGTTAACTTGAAGCAGTGTTAAGAGAAGTTCAGCATTATTAAATTGAGGAGTAGGTTTGTTAAAGGGGGTTTGTTAAAGGGGGGGTAGAAGACAGTTGGAATGAAAATATCAATCACTGTCAGGAGTATCCAGTTTGCAAGTATGTTGACAGTGCTTGCCACTGCAAACTAGTTGTCCTGTGTACAGCTAAATATTGGAGAAATTTCAGTTGCACTTTTACAGGAAAAATGTCATTCAAGGTGTATGAGTCTGTACAGAACACTGACAAACACTTGAAGGGAAATTAATATATAGATCCTGAAAATTTAATAATGAAGTATTTAGGCAGATATTCTGAAGTTAGAAATAAATCAAGTCGTACTTACTGGAAAAAAAATAATTAACTTGTCAAGAATGATGAAAAGAGGGGAGTTGCATGAATGACTTCTGCCTGGCTACTGCTAATGCTTGTCTCACCACAGCTTCACTCTGTTGGGATACAATACTCCTTTGCTTCTTCTCTCACCAGAAGAAAAATGTCAGCACCAATCCCAAGATGAAAAGCAGACTACAGCCTGTTTGGTGAGCCACAGTCTTGCCCCAGATGATGCAAGGGTCTGTAGGCTTGTAACCTTTTTCGGGTAGATGCCTTGAATAGTAACCAGACTAATCAGGAAATTTACGCACAGACACTCACTCTCCAACCAGAAATATTCAGAAATCAACCCACTCTGCTCCTTCTCTCAGCAGGACCAAAATATAAGCACAAATTTCAAGCTATTACCTATAAAGCAGTTATTAGACTTTCTGATGATCAGCAGTCTTCAGGAAATAATGTCGCTGTACTCCTTCTCTCACCAGGAGAAAACAGAAGCACTAATCCCAAGATGACTACTGAGAGGCAGAATGTGGGCTCTCCAGTAACCAGTGGTCTTGCAATAGATGTTTAAAGGTAAGATGAAAAAAAATGGTTTATCCTAAACACTGTAGTGTGCACTAAGCAGTTAGATGTGAAAGTGGGTAACTTAAGTTTTAGCTGTCTAAGTGGAAAACCACTATTTTTAAAAGAGCAAGATAGATTGAAAGGGGGTGGGCACTTTTGTATTCTGGTACTATGGAATACAGTAGGATGGCCAATAAATTTAAATAGTTGAAGGGGAGTGATTTCACAAAATGATAAGTTTATGCTTACTCACACCAGCCATTGAAAGGAGAGAGGGAAGGAGATATATGGTCAAATTAACACAAGGGGCAGGCAACTAGAAAGACAATGGTGTTTAAGAACACAACAGTAACAGGGTGGGAGGATGGGAAATAATTCTGTTTGACTCACAAGAGACAGAGCTGTGGTCTTTTTTCAAGTTTTCCTATGCAATTAAAAGCAGAACACAAGTAAACACAGTGTAAAAAAAAATCACAGTATACAAAATAGAAAAAGACAATAAAGTAATACAAAGTAGATGAAATCAAAAGCAAACTAACCTTTCCCTCACAGCAAGCCGTGGCAGAGTCTGGTTGAGCTTTTCCAGAAAAATTCCTTACTAAATGACAAGGACCCTATGAGATTATAGAGCACATAAATTAGGTAAATTGCAGTCTGTCAAACAGGAAATTAGAGTGTTCATAAATTCATAGGTGTATACTAGGCTAATGACCACTAGGGACTTTAAAAACCAACCCATTGATTTATATAGGGGAAGATTTTCTGTCTACAAGTATATCATGTAAATGTCTGAAGCTATGGAGGGAAGGGCAAGTTGGTGTTATGAACATGGTATCTAACAGTGAAAAATAAAAACATGACTGTTAGTCTTTTCTGTAGTAGTAGAGGAAACAATCTCTAAACCTCAACAGCAATAAGTTCAAGAGTTTCTTCTGAAGAATAAAGATATATTCTCAGAATTGCCAGGGAGAACAGCTCCTATTAAGCATCAGACAGAGATAGTCAGTCCCAGAAGAATGGATCAACCTATGTTCCTAATGGGTACAGTAAGCTAAAAAACAAGCAGTGAAGGATTAGATAAAAAAGATGCTGAACTTACGGTTTGTTGAGGAGTCCAATAGTGACCAGAATAAACCAATTGTTTTGATTCAAAAACTGGATAGTGCAGTTCAATTATGCAATGTCTTCAGAAAGCTTAATTACTATCTCACAACTTGACAGCTATCATATGGCTAGGGTAGATAAGCCATTGTAGATATTGAAGAAGTCATGGTTTCTGACCACTCTAGACCTCTCAAAAGGATACTGGCAAATCTCTTTGACTGGCAACTGATGAGTTTGTCCAGTATGCAATCTTATCATATGGTCTCAACAGGGATCCAGCTACATTTTGGATGCTTATAGATAAGGAAGTAAAACCTCATCAGGCTTATTACTGGCCTTTCTGGATGATGTTGTCAACAATTCAGAAAACTGAAACTTCTATCTACCCACAGTGCAGGCTGTGCTTAATTTAATGAATTAGACTGGGCTCACCATTAACACCCCTAAATGTAAAACTGAAATGAATGAGGTGAGGTATCTGATGCACCAGATGAGAAAAGGTTAAAAAAAGTACCAGAAGAAAAAGGTAGAAGTGGTCAGAGATGGGCACATCCTTCAAATGTGGAACCAAGGAAGAACTTTTATATGGTTGTCTGGGTATTATCAGAAATGCATCGCACACTTTGCCTTCATTGCATGCCCCCTTACCAAGTTCCCTAAGGAGATGTTGCCAGAGTGGGTCAGGTTGACCACAGAGTCTCAGAAGGCTTTCCATAGGCTTAATCAATGCCACTAAACAGCACCACTCCTGGTGTTGCAAGACTTCTTCTGGCCCTTCATTGTCTATATTGATGCATTGGAGGTTAGCTTAAAAATAGGCAGTGTGGAACACCTTGTAAGCTTTCTTATTAAGTTAATAAACCAGAAGCCCCATAACTGAAAGAGAGTGTTTGGCTATCGAGTGAGCCTTAGGATCTCTGTAATATTTCCTGTTTTGCAGGTAGTTGGCACTGGTCTCCAGTGGCTTCATTAGTAGAAGGAAGCAAATGCAGAATTATGCAGGTAGGCCCTAGCATTACAGACATTACATTTCCAGGTACAACATCACTCCAGTGTTCACCATCACAATGTGAATGGTCTGTCTATGGCTTACTGCCCTTCCAGCATGCTTGAAGCAGGTGGGTTCAAGCTAGTGGAATCATCACAAGGCTCCACCAATTATCTGTCCTACAGATAAGGCAAACAGAGGAAATATTGGGTATCTTGAAACTGTGACATTAGTTTGGACAAGCAGGAAGTATTTGTGTTGCATAAAACTGATAAGAAGGCTCTTGTTTGGGATGTTAGTAAAGCAGAGAAATTGGTATTAGTCCCTTTAAACTGTGTGCCTGGCTCATCAGGTAGGAAAATTAATGCTAACCTGTTCCTTTTTTTTTCTTTTTTTTTTTTAGAAGAAGGCAGATTCAAGATAGCAGAAATCTTCAGGAAGTCCAGAGCATTCCAGACCACTTGTATTCAGTTGTTCATGGTGAAGGGAGACTGTCTAAGGCCAGGGCAGTCATTTTGTAGGTGGAGCCTGATAAAAGGTCTGTATATGCCAGTGAGAGGCCTGATAGTGGAAGACTGAGAATTACTTCTACTGTACCAGAGGAATTTAAACAACAAACTGTTTCACTATGCCAAAGGCAGTAAGAGATTTTTAAACCTTGTTGAAACAACAGTGACTATATCTCTGAACCTATGAATGTGGGCTTCTATTTCAGGTAAGATACTCTTTGTGCAAGAGACTTTTATTTCTATAGGACTGTCTATAAAATGTGCAATTCCATGAGACTGTCGGCTAAAAAGACAACACTGAGCACATACGCATACTTTGGCCTCAAATGTGGCAAATGAACTGAACTTTTACTTTGTTGCAAGTTTTATGTTATCACTCATTTGTTGAATATTTCTCTGGCGAAAAGTAAGCCCATTTATTTTCTAGAAAAAAAAAATGTATGTGTTTGCTGCCTAAAACATTGAATGTGTGGTACACAACTGATTGATCAAGGGCTGACCAGTGCAAACAGACTACCCAAGGACAACCAGCCCTTATTAAGATATACCTTACACCATCTAATTATGATCATGTGAATTCAATTTTGCCTAAAGTGACATATATTAGCTTGTTTTATGCATCTTCTTTGAGTGAATGTGTACACATATTTGCAAACATACATACAAATCCACATAAATAATGTCCAGTCCAATCTATATCAGTGACTGTGACTATGTGAATTAAATTGTTGCAGGGAACGGTGCTGATTTATTAAAAAAAAAAAAAAAAAACATTTGCTCTCACACATAGATTGTTCGCTACACCCCTAATAAACACCCATCTCACAAACGATGAGATATCTTTTGTAACACTATTGAAAATAATAGCTTTTTTTACACGTAGGTTACCCAGACAACTTCATGGAGCTCCTGTGTTCTCAGTCTAAACCCAAATGAAGCAATGTCAGTGGTGCAGCAAATATCACTCTTGCCTTTAGAGTAGAAGACTGTGAGTTCTTTTCTCACACCAGGCAGATGGATTACTCCAGTGCAGTGGAAGGGGTTGCTGCACTCCTGAGTGCATCATCCTTCAGTTGAGATCCTATCTGCTTGAGTTGCTGGGTGCAAAAGATGCAATGGCACCTCCTGAGAAGAATAGGGTAAGTTCCTTGATGTCTTGGCCAAATTTTCCCTCATATTATTATTAATACCACCTGGGTCTCCCTTGAAAAGAAGATCCTTATGTAGTGGGACTAACCTGGTCAACAAGGGATAAATTAAATAAATGCCAACAGATGTCTCTGCACACCTTTACTAAAACAAGAAATAGTTTTAAAATAATGTGCACGTGCTTTCATTGTTACATTATAAGAACTTCTTCAGACAATTAAATCCAGCCTACTGCTTTTATAGGTTTGTTAAGGATGTTTGTACTTCTAAACCAAAAAAAAATGACTGGCTCAAAATGTAACAATAAAAACAGTATTAAAGTTTTAACTTGCTCTATAGTGTTACAGTCTTTTCTTTAATAAACAAAAATATTACACATACCATTTAATCCAGGAAATGTTAAAGCATTAAAATTAATTTGCTAACACAATTCACATTATTCCAATAAAGTGTTGACCCTCATGTGACTCAAAATCTGTACTAAAACAAAAAATAAATTTATCTTAAAATCTTTTCTTTCAATTTTCTTTACGTTTTTCCTCTATAAAAAACAATTGTTGCCATTACGTTGTGCAAGATAAATGAGTTGCTTAGATTCACAAATGAAACTGGCTAAATCCCCTTCTGTCTTGTTTATTACCAATTTACCTACATATGGACTTGAAGCCAACATGGATATGATCTGTAGCATTTTGCCAACATGGATATGGTCTGTAGCATTTTTTGGTTTAGTAGGCTTCAAGGATTTAGGTTTACTTTAAAGTAACTGTTTTATTTTATTAGCTTTTTTGTTAACAATCATGGATTAGCCTGTATTATTTTGTGTACATATTCATTCTACTTTAATATGTTTCAATCTTTTTGAAATTAAAATAATTGCTTCCTTAGTTCCTGCAGCATAAATAACTGCAAGGTGAGCTCTTCTTGTTTTGCACTCAGTCCCACTTTAGTGACAGGGACCTATATTTTTTCTCTTTTTTGTAACACATATGACTTCACTAACTCTATTAAGCTTCTTGGATAGCTGCTTTACAAAAATAAACCACATTTTAATTCACACTGACCTTCAAATGCATATCATCTGAAGTTAATCTGAAGACCCTGATATGCTGCCCCTTCACAATACCTTTTTTAGGTTGTAAAGAATGAATACTTTTAGAATATAAAGTTTGATACCTCTAATTGTGTTATATAAATATTTGTTAATAATCTATCATTTGTCTGTTTTTTATAAACTTTTAAATTGAATACTTATTTTACTCGTCTTCAAAACTGACAAAAAATGTGGAGGGTTTCTCCCTGGGCCTCCGCTGGAAATGGGCTCTGTCCCAGTCAGACTTTCCCGGTAAACAAATGTTAAATAAATTATGTGCCATTAAAATAATTTATAAACTCATCCAATTATATTTCAGTTTCCCAAAATATGTCATCGGCAAATCTAGCATAGAAGTTTATCTTTGCATTTAAATTCAGTTAACATTTCCCTTTCCCAAGCTTCCATCACTAGGTTTGCATAAGTATGAACCATTACTGTAGCTACCACGACTCCCTACATCTTTTGAAATACTTGTTTACCAGGTGCGCACACACACACACACACACACACACACACACACACACAAAACATGTTGCTTAAAACAAGACTCAACAGCACAGAAATAGGTTCTATGTTCATAGTCTTTTAGGAAGGTATTAGGTAATCAGTCTGTAGACCGTCACAAGTCTAGTCAACAAAAAATATTCAAGTTAACTCTAGCCTCAAGGTGGGCAAGACAAGGAAGACCAGGAGAGAATTTGAGGTTGCCTATCTAATTATCTAGGTGTACCTTGAAGGTGGCAAGGGTGCTACTCTGCTTGACATGTAATGGAAGCTTTTACAGAGCTGCGGGATATGTGGGGATATGAATATATCACACCAGCATGTCTTATTTATCTTCTGGTGAAGGTTTAGTTGCTTTAACCAAGCATTTGTGGTACCACTAGTTCTACAAAGAAATAGGAGGTCAAATAGAGTTGGATCTTTCATGGCTTGAAAGGCTAAGCACAGATCGCCATAGAGGAGTCTATAACAGACAGAGTAAGGACTGACAGTCTGTCTTGATAGCTAAGATGTTTGAGGCCACTGTTCTTCCTCTCATCTGATCTAGTTAACAATTCTCTTGCTGTCTGTACTCCTTTTTTATTGGGTATACAAGTAAATATTGTAACCAAAAAAGTATCGCCATCTACCGCAATGTTTTTAATCTAATTTACAAAATCAAAGCTATTTTTTTAAGCTATAAGGTTTACAAAATCAAAACTATTTTTTAAACTATGAGGTATCTTTTGTACCATTGGATGTAAAAAGTGCTCAATAAAGACAACTAATGACTCTGTTTTTCATAGGTTCATAGGAGGTTACTAGGCTAATGGCTCAAAACACTTAGAAGCCTAGCCAGTTTTACCCAGATTTTACCCAATTTTTTTATCCCTAGGGGAAAAATAACAAGTGTCGGCAAGCGGGGTTTGACAATTTTTTTAGACTGCCTCTGTCATAAGGGACATGGACACCACCCCAGAAGTGAATTTGCAATTTCCCATCCATTGGTCCAGATTGAGCTTGAAGATGGTCAGGGAAGGGCTCTGCTTCACGTGAATCCAGAGGAGGGCAATCTCTGGAATACATATCTGTCTCCCCAGCATGATCTATTCATGTTAGAGATAAGGTTTAGATCCTTGGCATGGGTAACCCTTGTGCAGATAGTTTTGTGAATATGCAAATTTTTTTCATTAGAGCTGGGTCAAAGACTGCCTTGTAGGTCAGGCATAGATCAACCCTCAGTAAGCACTAGTAAACTGAATACAGTGACAGGGCTTTTAATTGGTCTGCATATGACATGTTGGTTATACCCTGTATTTTTTTGGTGGAAAACCTCTGAGGATACTCCAGCTGTTGTAAGTGCCTGGTGAGGTACATGCCAAAGGGTGTATTGTACTCAATTATTGGTCTGATGAGGGCCAAGTACAGTGGTACTGTGACATCCTTAGATCTGGATGCTGTACCCTTACTTATAAGCTGAGCCACATAGAAAGACTTCTTCAACACTATGAAAACATGGTGGTCAAAGTTCAGATTACTATCTATCTGAGTACCCAGATCTTTTCATCACTGGCTCCACTCTTGGGGGGGTGCTATCAATGTAATTTGCAGGGGTACTTGATTTTCCAAAGGACATTATTATGCACTTTGTTGCATTTAGTTTGAGGCCATGGCTCTTACACCAATCATTAGTCTGCATCAGTCCTTTCTGTCAGATATCAGCATTGTTTGGGGAGTCAATGATTGTCCCAATTTGCAGTCATCAGTAAATTTGGTCAGCCAAAGGCCATCTACATTTGCCTTGCCATCTGAGAAGTATATCCCATACAGGAAGCGGCCCAGCACTGAGCCCTGTGGTACTCCTCTGGTGACTGGCCTCTTGCTGTATGTGAATTCCCCCACTCTAATAGCATGTGTCCTATCCATGAACCACTTGGCTATCCATCTGGTGACATAGAGGTTTATGCCCAATCTTGTGAGTTTACCTATGCCTTGACCAGGTCAAGGTATGTGGTATGCACTGATGCACCCTTATCCATGGCATTGGTGACCTTCTCAAAGAAGTCCACCAGAATGAGCAGACAGGACCTACCTTGATGAAGCCAAACTGGGTTGGGTCTAGAGTCTGTAGATATCCTATGTCATTGTTAATCAGGTCCATGATTATCCTTTCCATAGTCTTGCATATGAGGTTAGCCAGACTTATGGGTTGGTAGTTTTTTGAGTCCATTGATGGTTCCCCCTTGTGTAAAGGGATTACTGTTGCTGTCTTCCACTCCTCTGAGACAAAGCCTGTCTGAAGATGTGATTAAGTAGAGATCTGAGTGGGTCTTCTAAGTCATGTTTCAACCTATTTAATAGGCACCCCTGGGATTCCATCAGGGCCTATTGATGCCATCCATCTAGCTTTGGAAAAAGCAGTGATGACCTGTTCTTTTGTAATAACAGGCAAATGAATGGTGGGGGATATTTCATGGGGAGTGAGTGGAGGTGATGAGGGGTGAAATTTGAGCTGAATTTATAGGCCAGAGGGTTTGTTATTTCTTCTGCCTGAGTATAGGTAGTGCCATCTACTGGCAACTCAGCACATTGTTAAGTGTCCCCTTAAGACTTCAGAAATAACTAAAAAATGATTTGTGGTTATTCTTTGCTTGGGAGGCTATTTTAGTCCAATATTTAGTTTTTGAAGACTTAACTAGTTCCTTGATTTGCCTGTTGAGACAAATGAGAGATTTTTTTATCTCTGTTGTGCACCCTCCCTCTTAGTTCTAGGCAGGAAACTCTTCCTTCTGTTGTAGAGTCTATTTATGCCAGGGATCCAGCATGGTGACTTGTTTTTCCATCTAGTCCTGGGTTTAGTTCAGTCAGGTACTGCTGTTTCTATGCAGTTGATTAAGTGGATTTACAGGGCATTCATGTATACTTCTGAATAGGTGTCTGTGTTTTAGAGGTTATGGGGAACTCTACAATTACCTGTGCTATCACTTAATAGAAGGTGATTTGTCTTGGAAAAATTCTTTAGGGTTTATGGTTTGATGGGGATCTAGCATTCCATTTATTTCAAAGGAGACTAATTTATGATCTGATCTCACAAATGAGGACATTACATTGGGGGGGGGGGGGTGCTACGCTCCACCATGTTTGTGAGTATTATATCAATGATATTTGAGTCCTTAGTGGGACTGCAGACCAGCTGTTTCAGAGCATTTGCATTGACAAAGTCCAGAAATCTCTAAACCTGCATGTTAGTGGCTGTGTGCATTTCTCAGTTAATGAAAGGGTAGTTAAAATCATCCATGAGTTGTGTGTTGAGCTAGTAACTTCAGGTATGAAGACTGGTTTTCATGGTTCATGGTTGGGGGCCTGTTGATAACAATGATATGCTGGCGGATTTTGTCTATGTTCACTGGACATGGAGTAGTTCAAGTGAGTCATCCTGCTTGACCAGTCATGAGGTGTGATTGTTTTTTATGTAAATGGAAACATCTCCTACTTTCATTTCTTTTGCCCTGTTCAGATGGTGGTCTGAATGCATGCTAGGCTTTGTAGCCTTGCACCACTAGGGTGTTTTCTGCAGCTTTGAACCACATATCTGTAACTGCACAGATGACAGCATTCTCCAGGGCAAGGACAGTTTCCTGTGAGTGCAGTTTCTTGTTATGATTCTTAGCATTGAGCAGTACTACCTTCAGCTTGGCATTAGAAAAAATTGGTATGTTGATAGGTCTGTTGGTTTGGCACTGCCTAAAAATGGCACTATGGGGGTTGCTAATGCCTTAGTCAGTATTCGAAAGCCTAGCAGTGACAGGTGCAGACCATCTCTGGCAAAGCAGCATGGTCTGTCAATCAAGTTTGCCCAGGCAGACAAATACAGGATCTCCTTGGAATGACACCAGTAACTAAGTCAATTACTGAAGTCAATCATTTTCTGTTTGTAATGTGGTATCATTCTGGGAGAGGGTAGAATGTTGCTCAATGTGAGACTCATACCCACCTGTGACATCTATTTAAAGAGGCCCATCATGTCTCTCTTCATATAGTCCTGGAAGGTATGTCTTAAGTCATTTACAACCACATGGACTATGACTGAGTCATACTAGTGCTTGTGGGTAAGTGGCCTGAGTGCCTGTGTGATCTGGTGAATTCTGCCCCCTGATAGGCAACTGACTGTAACCCTCTGTTTATCTGATCTTGTGAGCAGTGTGTTCGTGTGTTTCATGATGGAGTTTTCTATGACCAAGATGTTTGAATGTGTAGTGTTTCATCTTAGGGGCTTGCTTGTGGAGACAATGTAATGCATAATTCTATGTGTAGTGGTTGGTGTTGACTTGGTTTTGTTTGCATGTGGTTTCTGATGGCAGTATATGGAAGGACTCTGAGGTTTTGGTAAGTTACTTGTGAGTACCTCTTCATATGTGGGTTTGTGTGTGACCTTATTTAGTGAGAGAAATTAAGTGTGTGTGCTGACAACCTATTTGTTATTTGATGTGTCAGTATCTGAGAGTTGTGTCTCAATTTTCATAGTGTAACTAATCTCTCACATTCTGTTTGTTTCAGGGTTAAGTGGTTGTCAGTATACATGAGGTAATTGCTGCATTGCCTCAGGCTGCCTATTTCCACCATGCTGGTCACAGAGATAGGAAAGGGCCTCTCCATGGTTTCAGGTTTTTCACTATGGGTTTAACCAGTGAGAAGAGTGGGTAGATTTAACTAGAGTGGGATGATAGCACATGGACGAAGAGTGGGTGCTATACTCATTGTGAACTGCAGCTATCTAACAAGGTCATGGTGCTCTGCAGCTATCCAGCAAGGTGATGCTGCTCTGCACACAATTCAGATGCTCCTAGAGCAGCAGGGGGACTGGTGAAGGTTGCAGAGATGGTTATTCTAAGGGAAATTTTAACTTGATAATGTTTGCATCTATACAGGGCAGTGCTAATAACCACTGAGATGAGACCACCCTAATACAAACATTGGGCTTATATAAAAACAGAAAAACAAGTTTTACAGCAACAAGACCTACAGACCAAACAGGGAAACAAGCAATAAGCTTTCAGCCAGCAGCCCCCAACTCTGCCACAACAGTGCAGTCAGAAAACCCTCTTAATGTAAAGAGCTCAAATGCAGGGAAATCAGACAGTCTAGATATTACAGATCTGTAAAATTAGCTGACACAGTGTAATTAAGTACTACAGCAGCAGTGGAAGCAGTTCAGCTTTGAAACTCTACTAAACTGTGAGAAATGTAACAAATAACGCAGGACTCTTATGAAATTCAGCAAAAATATAGTCAGCAGAAGTGCAAAATCATATTTATTTTTGTTCTTTTAGCAGCGGATAGCTTTAAATGCAGTAGATCCTCTGTAGCTCTCACACAAAGTAACCAAACCAAGATAAGCTCTGAGGAATTGCTGCAACCATTGGCCTAAATTGTAGATCAGTTAGACAAATTGTAAATCAGTTATGCACTTACATATTTTCAGAATGCTGAAAATAATCAACCACAGTGGTACTTCACTGGTAAAAATGCAGCATTTCAACAAACAGGTAACATTTCAGAGGAAAGTAAACCATCACTGAACAATTCTTTTAAATCGTCCTGTATTTTTTCATATTTCCTGAAAACTACACATGTTTCCATGGGTCAATAACTATTATTGTCAGGTAAATTTTCCTCCATATTTTTTTCATAATCAGTTGAATTTGTGATGACTACAGAATCACCTTCGTCTTCCTGCATATATGTAACAATTTTATCATTCACCAACTTGTCCAAACATCCTCTTCCTCCAAATTTAAATTATAATATATTTTTTGTTTTTACAACAAAAACTATTCCCCGGAGCTTCTCTTAGATAATTCTTGAAAAATATTTAATGTGTAACATAAAAGTAGATTAAAACAGCTCAGTCTCTTCAGAACATGAACAATGCCTTTGTTCACATTATTAAACAACAGTTTCAGATTTGCAATTGTTACAGATATTTTGTTAACTACTAGTGTATCTATTTGTCTTAATCTTTCTGCAGATAAAAAATGTAACCCCTTTAGTAGCAAATCAATGTTAAGTAGTATAAAATCCTTTAAAGTAGTGCATGTGTTTTAATCTGCAACATTTTCTGGCTAAATTGTTTTGCTTTAATTAAAGGTAGGTACATACAGCACATAATGGACACATTTCCCTTTTCTTTTCTTTTCTTATTTACTTGGTTCCATATATTTAATTTTTAGACTTCTTTTTACTAATGGATAGACAAACTTAAAAAACAGAAAATGATGAAAGCTTTACTTAGCTGTTTTATATATTTTCAAAATAAATGATACTGATTTTACTGAGATTCTTAACTTGTCATTCATCAAAACATCATATTTATGGGTATATCAATAATTTTACTTTGAAATATTCAGATGTTACCGATTTCTTCACTCTAGAAAAGAATCAGCACATAGTTCACTAGAATTCTTCCACCCACCAATAACAGCCAATATATTCTGAAATTTGAACTGAAACAGACCAGTTTCATCTTGTATACTACATAAGATTGTTATACTCTTCAACCAACTCACAATTAGTGTCATTCATGACATGTATGTGTGCATGCATGCACTCATAAAAAGACATACACAAATTTAAACTGCCTTTCCATTATTAATGCATTACTTTCAAGGCAATTTAAAATAATAGTATTAACAACCATTAAACACTAAATGAAAACTCCAGCCAAGCTAGAAGTTCCACTGAGTGACCTCTCAAACCTCTTGTATCAGAGGCATATGGGATATATGCAAATTACCCTTATGGACATCAGGTGTTTCAGCTATATGGCAATTCTGAATACCCATGACTTATTTCTTTTTAAGTTATTTCAATGGACAATTTCAGGCCAATAAAGCCAAACACCACTAGCTGTGGATATGTATATTTTGGCCTTGTTATCAGCACAGCACAAGTAGAGTGTCAACTAGGAATTGAAACACAGGGCCGTTATACCCAGCTGATGTCCATTACCATTAGGGTGATTGCAAAATACCCCAACTAACAAACTAAAACAAAGAGTGAGAAGGTTACACAGAAAAACCAATCAGCAAAAACTAAATGAAAACTCCAGCTAAGCTAGAGCTTCCACCGAGTGACCGCTTAAACCTCTTGTATCAGAGGTACATGGGATATATGCAAATGACCCTTATGAACATCAGGTGTTTCAGCTATATGGCAATTCTGAATGCCCATAACTTATTTATTTTTAAGTCATTTCAATTGATAATTTCAAGCCAATAAAGCCAAACCTCACTAGCTGTGGATATGCATATTTCAGCCTTGTTATGACCTCATCAGCACAGCACAAGCAAAGTGTTTGACTAAGCATAAGAAACACAGGGCTGTTATGCATAGCTGATATCCATTACCAGTAGGGTGACTGCAAAATATTCCAACTAGCAAACTAAAACAAAGAGTGAGAAGGTCCCACAGAAAAAACAATCAGTAAAAACTAAATTAAAACTCCAGCCAAGCTAGAACTTCCACTGAGTACTTCTTCCAACACAAAAAAATAGGAAAGTGGCACCCTCACAATTAATAGTATGTAAAGTTAATTCTTAGAATCTTTCCTAAGAATATCATAAAGATGCTCATGGATTCTTCTTCTAAGAGCCCTTTCTGTCTTCCCCACGTAGAAGGCAGAACATTTTTTACACTCAGCTAAATAAATAACACCCTTACTGTCACAATTAGAAAACCTTTTACCATATATAAATCTATCGCTACTCTTAATATACATATACTCTGCATTCCTAACGTGGGGGCATTGAGCACACCTGCCACAATTAAAAGTCCCTTTTCTCTTACTAACGTCCTTACAAACCAATGTCTGCTGCTCTAAAATATTTTTCACATTTCTATCTCTCCTAAAAGTAAAATTAAATGGATGTTTAAAAATTGTATCTAAATCAGAAAAACCTGAAAACATCTTCCAATCTTTGGAAATAATATTTTAATAATAGCAGTTTCACTGTTAAAATTCATAACAAAGGACCTGTTAGGATATCCTCCTCATTACTGATCCATTTCCTCTGTATTATTGAATCATTACTAACCTCTCTCCCTAAAATAGGGCAGAATCTATTATTTATCCTCTCTCTTACCTCCCTAAGAACTTCATCTATCATTTTGTCGGGATATTTCCTTTCCAAAAACATGTTTAATTTTTCACATTCATACAAAAAATCCATTTCATCTGAAGTCATTCTTGAGATCCTAATAAATTGCCCTTTTACAATACTTCTTTTTTGTTTATATGGATGGGCACTAGTAAAATAAAGATAAGAATTTGAGAAGGTACTCTTTCTATATACGGTAGATTTAAAGTCATTTTTAATCAAATCCTTATGTATTGTTATATCCAAATAAGCAACCTGCTCTTTGGTGATATTATAAGTAAATTTTAAAAACTCTGTAGTACTACTAATATACTTTAAAAAATTCATTCAGCTTGTCCTCGGTGTCAGTCCAAAAGATACACAAATCATCCAAGTATCTCTTATATAAACACCAACACCTTTCATAAGGGGAAATGAAAATATATTTTTTTCTCCCACATATTTAAAACAATATTAGCATAACTGGGGGTGCAACATGCCCCCATAGCTACACCTTTTATTTGTTTAAAAAAATCCCCTTCAAAATGAATGTAATTATTATTAAATATCTAAAATCCTTAAATGTAAATGTTTTAGCATCCAACAGAGCCTCCTCAAACCACTCAAAACTTATATTATGAGGAATTGCTGAGAATAAATCCATAATATCTATTGCTACAAAAATAACCTCCTTATTAAAAACTTTTTTATCTATTGATTTCAAAAAAATGCCATGAATCTTTTAAAATACCCTTGTGTTCCATTAATACCACTTTTAATCTTGAATCAACCTATTTATCTAGTGCATAGGTTTTAGACCCATTTGCTACAACAATAGGTCTTAGGAGAGGGTTACCCAAGTCCTTATGTACCTTAGGAATCCCAAACATGGAGGGTATCCATAAATAATTAAAAAGATCTGCATCTGTCATTTCATCATATAATAATTTTCTTAAACCAAAATCAAATTTTGAATAAGCAATGTTAATCTCATTAATAGATACTCAATGGTATTTATCTTCATTTCCTAATACTTCTTCCATATCAGAAAGGTACAGAATATCATCCATAATAATCACCCCACCCTCCTATCAGGCTTCATTACTCTATTTTTTTTCTTACTCAATTCCATAAGAAGTTGTCTCTCCTGATATGGGAGGTTGGAATGAACCTTAGATTTACTTAAAGCCACCCTTAATTATTTTTCAACCACAGTCTCAAAGTTTCTCAACTGAGGATGTAAGGGAGGGTTAAAAGTACTTTTCCTTCTAAAATTGCTATAATCCACTTTATCCTTTTCTAATCCAGTGTAAATTAAATCTATTTTTCTCTTTCTCACGGATAATTTTAAATCAATGAGCAACTTACTAATGTCACTTTTCTGTTCGTAAATAAGTTAAAATAAATTTCATTCAATTCACTATTACTGTAATTAAAAATATTAAAATTCTGAAATGAAAAAACACACCCCATTTGTGTAATTGCTTGTTTAACATTAGGTACACTTATCATAACTGCTGTAATAAATTCATCTGGTGCTGGTATTACCACTGACCCCTTCCCCTATTGTAACTGTAGCGAACCACAGGTCTGTTCTTTATCCTTTCTGACCTCTCAAACTGGTAAATTATAAAGGGTCCTTTAAATTCAGGTTAGAATTTTCACCATAAGCATTATTAGGTTCATAGGTTCATACTAGGCTATCTGCCCTAGGGCATTTATAAGCCTAGCCAGAATGTGTTTGGCTTTCGCCACCCATTTTAAATTTATTTTGCTATGCCCTTTTTCAAGGTTAGTATACTGTGCCTCTGTCTAACAGTGACACAAAAGTGATACCCGGGGTAAACCTATGATCTCCCATCCACTCATCAAGATTCCTCTTGAAGAGAGTCAATGAGGGACTCTGCCTAACCTGGACTGGAATTTTATTCCAGAGTGAAGGGAGCCTCTGGGTTATGAATCTGTCCCTCCAGCATGTCCTATTTATTTCAGTGCTGAGATTCATGTCTCTTGAGCGCGTAGCTCGATGGGATTTGGATTTTCTGAGGTGCAGCATGTCCATTAATTCTGGGTTGGACATGGCTTTATACGTCAGGCACAGATCGCCTCTGAACAGGCGGTATGCCACTGAGTAGGGCTGGAGTTTCTTTAACCGGGCAGCATATGGCATCTGTTTGAGCCCTTTGATCCTCTTGGTGAGGTACTTTTGGGGTCTTTCCAGTTGCTGCAGGTGTCTGGTAAGGTACATCCCAAAAGGGGCATTGTACTCAATTATGGGCTTGATGAGGGATGAGTAAAGAGGCACCATGACCTCCCCTGATCTCGATGTGAATCCCTTCATGATTAGGTGGGCTATATAAAATGTTTTTCTAACCACTTTGGCCATGTGGTTGTCAAATGAGAGATTGCTATCAACTTGGGTCCCCAGGTCCCTAATTACTTCTTCTGTACTTAATGGATTACCACCTATGTGGTAATTTGTGGGCACTTTGTTTTTGCCAAAGGGGATGACTATACACTTTTTGGCATTTAGCTTGAGGCCATGGCTCTGGAACCAGTTGTCTGTTTCTATGAGGCCCTTTTGGAAGATGCTTGTGTCAGCTGGAGAGTCGATTATGGTGCCCAGTTTGCAGTCATCTGCGAACTTGGTCAGCCACAGTCCTTCCGTGTTGGCCTGTACCTCCGAGAAATATATACCGAACAAGAGAGGTCCCAGGACTGAGCCTTGTGGGGCACCACTTGTAACTGGTTTGGAGTTTGACATGGCTCCAGCAATTCTAACCATGTGGGTTCTGTCCTTGAGCCAGTTTGCAATCCATCTAGTGACATAGGGGTTTATATTTAAGCCGGTGAGCTTATCTATAATGCCCGAGTGGGGTATTGTATCTAAGGCTTTTGCGAGGTCCAGGTAGGCTGTGTGGACCACCTTCCCCTCGTCAATGGTCTTGGTGACTGTTTCAAAGAAATCAACCAGGTTTAAGAGGCAGGATCTGCCCTTAACAAAGCCGAACTGGGTAGGATCCAGTGTCTGTAGGTCCCCAATATCTTTATTTATGAGGTCCATGATGATCCTTTCCATAGCTTTGCAGACCAAGCTAGTCAGGCTTATGGGGCGATAGTTTCCAGGATCCGTTGAGGCACCACCTTTATGGAGAGGGACCACTGTTGCTGTACGCCACTCTTTTGGCAGATATCCTGTAGTAAGGCTGAGATTGAACAGTAGTTTTATGTTTGGGTTTAGCTCTTCTTGGAGTTCATGTAGGACACAGCCCGGGACACCATCTGGTCCCATTGATGCTGTGTTTTTTGCTTTGGAGAGGGCGGCTCTTACCTGAGCATCTGAGATGTCAGGGGGGCAGCACTCTGCTGGGACAGATATTTGCCCTTTTGGTGGGGAAGGGGGGGAGAAGTTTGCGCTGAACCTGTCAGCTAGGATGTTGGCAATGTTTGTGGGTTCAGTGTATTTTTTGTCATTTTGGACTAATTCTGAGCATATCTGGGAATTACCACCCAGGTTCCTAACATAACTAAAGAAAGCCTTGTGATTATCCTTAGTGTCCTGTGCAATTTTTCTCTCAAAGCTGGCCTTAGACAATTTTATGAGTGCCCGTAGTTTTTTGCTAATACTGATCAGTGATGCCTTCCCTTTTTGGGATTTTGCTCTATCATTTAGTAGCTTCCTCCTTCTATTGTATAGTTTGTTTATGGCTGGGGTCCACCAGACAGGACGTCTGCCTTTGGAGGATTGGGTCTTGGTTTTATTTGGGATCATTCCTGAAGGTGTTCATAGAATGCATTTATAAAGGATTCTGCAGTCTGGGCCGTATTTTCCACAGGCCCGGGGACTTTGAAGGATTCCACCTCAATTTTGAGGAGTGTGAAATTTGCTTTAGAGAAGTTTTTCACTGTGCTTTTCTGGGCAGGGGGTGGGGTCGGGATGTGAATATCCAGTGAGATTAGTTTATGGTCTGATCTTACCAGTGAGGGATACACTTCTGGTCTGGAGCATAGAGTCCCCATGTTGGTGATGATCAGGTCCAGTATGTTTTCCCCTCTTGTGGGAGTGGTAACAAGTTGTTCCATAGCATTTGAGTTTATAAATTCTAGGAACCTTTGGGCTAGGGTGTTGGAGCTAGAGTAATGCTCCCAGTCTATGTTTGGGTAGTTGAAGTCGCCCAATATAATGGTGTTTGGAGAGACCTTCATATTTTCCAGTGATCTCAGAAAGGCCAAGTGTGGTTCCTGGGTTTGGGAGGGTGGTCTGTAGCAGGCTATAAACTGGAAGGCAGTTTTACCCACTGTTAGTTGCACATGGATAGTCTCTGATGCTTCGTGCTTTGCCACCAACCTGGAGGTGTGGGTATCATTGATGAATATTGAAACTCCCCCTCCTTTTGTGGTTCGGTCCAAGTTTTGGGGCCGAAAAGCAAGGTATGAGGTATAACCTGGTAGTGCTGGGGTGCTCTCGGGAGCCCTGAACCAGGTTTCTGTTACTGCACAGATATCGATGTTCTCCATGCTAAGGAGAGTTTCGAGTGCGTGCATCTTGAGGTTTAGACTTCTGGCGTTGAGTAGCATTACTCTTAGTTTCTTATCCCTTGTGATACCTATGGAGGTGGGTTTGTCTTTTGAGCCTTGCCTAAAAAAGGCACTATGGGGGTAGCAAGAGCCTTTGCCAATATCCGAAAGACCAGGTGTGACAGGTGCAAGCCGTCCCTAGCGAAGCATCTTGGCTTGTCGAGCATATCATCCCAAGCTGACAGGCATTGGATCCCCTTTGAATGACACCAGTACTTAAGCCAGTTGTTGAAATTGATCATCTTGTCTTCATATTGTGGCATCATTCTTGGTGAGGGTAAGATGCTACTCAAGGTCAAGGTCATACCGGCCTGGGCTACATGCTCAGAGAGCTCCTTTATGTCTCTTTTCATGTAGTCCAGGGAGGTACGCCTCAGGTCATTCACACCAGCATGGACAATGACTGAGTCATATTTGTACTTGCCTTGGAGTGACCTGAGTGCTTGTGTTATGTGGCGGATCCTAGCGCCCGACAGGCTGCTCACTGTGACCCTCTCCTTGTTCAGCCTGGTGAGCGGGACGTCAGTGTGCCTGACGATAGAGTCACCTATTACAAGTGTATCAGGTGTGTTGTTTAGTCTTAAGGGCTGTGGCTGTTTGGCACACTGGCTTTGTGAGATATGTGTTGCACGTGTTTTGTTTTGGGGTAGCGGTTGCTTGGGTGTCTGCTTTGGAGGTCTCTGCTGCTTAGGCAGATCTTTATTTAGAGCCTCTGAGTATGTTTTTGTGTGATTATGCATTTGGTTTGCTGTCGTGGTAGGTCTATGTGAGACTGGAATTGTAGTGAGTGTGGTTTCCTTCTCCTCCTGACTGGTTATGCCAGTACTGAGTTGAGAGAGCTTAGCCTCCAGTTTGGCTATATGGTTGCATCTCTCACACATGTGTTGGAATTTGTTGGGAGGAGGAGAGGGTTGTCTGTGTACATGAGGCAGTTGTAACATTGCCTCAAGATTCCCAGATTCACCAGCTGGACCGGAGAGGAGATTGACAACTGACCTTTGGACATGCTAGAATAATATTGGGAATTCCTTAATAATTGAAAACAAGGGCCAGTGGGGAGTGAGGGTGTAGTGCTTTTAATTTTTAGTGCTGACTTATATAATTGCTGTAGCGCGCAAGTGCCAGGTAACTTAAGTGCAATGTGTTACAGGTAACTTCAATGCAAAAACGACAAACAGTAACTTTCTTTCAAGTGAAACAAGGAAATAAGTACAGTAAGCAATGCAGATATCACTAGTGATCCACAGAAGCGCTGAGAAGCCACTATTAGGTGGAATTAGCGTTCCACGGAAATAACAAGCAAACAAACAACAAGCATATAAACAAAGCTAGATTCAGCAGGCCTGGATCTAGTCTATGCTACAGCAAACAAGGTGTACCAGTTTCAGTAAGATACAGTTCAAATATTCAGGCACTATAAACCTTTAACCAGAAATTCCCAGCTCAGAAGGGCAGAGTCCAGCCTCTTCTCCCACAAGAGTGCAGACCACGAACCTTCTTAATGTAAAATAACTGGCCTGAAGCCCAAGTGCATAAACCAGAACTAATACACTTTAAGAATAACAGACACTGGGCTCTCAGTCAGCAGTTCCCAACTTAGAAGGATGAAAGCTACCTGTCCTGCCACCACAGTGCATGCCACAAACCTTCCTAATGTAAAACAACTGGTCTGAAGCCCAAGTACTTAATCCAAAAGACATAGAATGATAGCTACACTTTAATCAAGTTACTACCAAGCAGTAATAAATACAATTGAATACTTTAGAGAATGCCTGGATTAGTGCTCAAGTTACACAAACAAGATCCAGCGGGCCCGAATCCAGTCTATGCCACAGCAAACAAGGCGCACCAACTTCAGTAAGAAGCAGTTCAGATATGCATGTACTATAAGCCTTTAACCAGAAATTCCCAGCTCAGAAGGGCAGAGTCCAGCCTCTCCTCCCACAAGAGTGCAGACTACGAACCCTCTTAATGTAAAATAACTGGCCTGAAAGCCCAAGTGCTTAAACCAGAATTAATACACTTTTAGAATAACAGACACTGAGCCCTCATTCAGCAGTTCCCAACCTAGAAGGATGTAAGCTACCTGTTCTGCCACTACAGTGCAGACCACAAACCCTCTCAGTGCAAAACAACTGGTCCGACGCCCAAGTGTTTAAACCAAAAGGCATAGAATGAGTTACACCAAGCAGTAATAAATACAATTGAGTACTTTTAAGATGATGCAAAAGTAAAATAAAGTAGGCAGAAACACAAATACAGTAAAAGCAGATGAAATTTTTTTTTTTTTTTTTTCTGAACAAGTGCTGAGATCAAAGAAACAGATATGAGTGCTGAAACTAGAAAACTGGCTAGTTATAAGAAAAAAAACTAAGCTAGAAGGCTTCCCTCCAACACAGAAGGGCTTGGGGGCTCAGAAGCCTACAAATAGTCTATACCACTTAACAGGAAAGGCAGGAAACAAGCTTAATTTTTTTTTTGTTTCCCAGATGCTCTCTTTGTACACAGTAGGAGTGCCTGAAATCAGAATATGATCTCACTGCACTCAGTTGAGTGAGCAAATGAGATGGGCCCAGAAGGAGTATCCAAACACAAATTTACAAGAGGGGCGGGCAGTTTCAAGGCCACTAAGATTAACACCAAAACAAAAACACTAACTAAAGAGCAGAGGCAAAACTTCCAGTTCAGTTAATATTCCTGCAACACACAGTTAAAATCAATTTAAATACTGTATTTTTTTGAAAAAAAAGTGCAGATAAAGCTACTTAAATTCTCTTATATGTCCAGTTGAATACAGCAAGTTCTTAGCCGGCCAAAGCTGAGGTTTTTAAGCAGAAAATATTTCACACTGTACCACTTAAATAGGCAAGGACAGGAAATCAAAGAATGTGGCTACCCCCACAACTGTAATTACTAGCAAATAACAAAATTCAGCAAACACTGACTAACTTCCAATTCAGTTAATATTCCTGCAACACACAGTTAAAATCAATTTAAATACTGCATTTTTTTGAAAAAAAAGTGCAGATAAAGGTACTTAAATTCTCTTACACGTCCAGTTGAATACAGCAAGTTCTTAGCCAGCCAAAGCTGAGGTTTTTAAGCAGAAAATATTTCACACTATACCATTTAAATAGGCAAGGACAGGAAATCAAAGAATGTGGCTACCCCCACACCTGTAATTACTAGCAAATAACAAAATTCAGCAAACACTGACTAACTTCCAGTTCAGTTAATATTCCTGCAACACACAGTTAAAAATCAATTTAAATACTGTATTTTTTTGAAAAAAAAGTGCAGATAAAGGTACTTAAATTCTCTTATACGTCCAGTTGAATACAGCAAGTTCTTAGCCGGCCAAAGCTGAGGTTTTTAAGCAGAAAATATTTCACACTGTACCACTTAAATAGGCAAGGACAGGAAATCAAAGAATGTGGCTACCCCACAACTATAATTACTAGCAAATAACAAAATTCAGCAAACACTGACTAACTTCCAGTTCAGTTAATATTCCTGCAACACACAGTTAAAATCAATTTAAATACTGTATTTTTTAAAAAAAAGTGCAGATAAAGGTACTTAAATTCTCTTATACGTCCAGTTGAATACAGCAAGTTCTTAGCCGGTCAAAGCTGAGGTTTTTAAGCAGAAAATATTTCACACTGTACCACTTAAGTAGGCAAGGACAGGAAATCAAAGAATGTGGCTACCCCCACACCTGTAATTACTAGCAAATAACAAAATTCAGCAAACACTGACTAACTTCCAGTTCAGTTAATATTCCTGCAACACACAGTTAAAATCAATTAAAATACTGTATTTTTTTGAAAAAAAGTGCAGATAAAGGTACTTAAATTCTCTTATACGTCCAGTTGAATACAGCAAGTTCTTAGCCGGCCAAAGCTGAGGTTTTTAAGCAGAAAATATTTCACACTGTACCACTTAAATAGGCAAGGACAGGAAATCAAAGAATGTGGCTACCCCCACAACTGTAATTACTAGCAAATAACAAAATTCAGCAAACACTGACTAACTTCCAGTTCAGTTAATATTCCTGCAACACACAGTTAAAATCAATTTAAATACTGTATTTTTTGAAAAAAGTGCAGATAAAGGTACTTAAATTCTCTTATACGTCCAGTTGAATACAGCAAGTTCTTAGCCGGCCAAAGCTGAGGTTTTTAAGCAGAAAATATTTCACACTATACCATATAAATAGGCAAGGACAGGAAATCAAAGAATGTGGCTACCCTCACACCTGTAATTACTAGCAAATAACAAAATTCAGCAAACACTGACTAACTTCCAGTTCAGTTAATATTCCTGCAACACACAGTTAAAATCAATTTAAATACTGTATTTTTTGAAAAATGTGCAGATAAAGGTACTTAAATTCTCTTATACGTCCAGTTGAATACAGGAAGTTCTTAGCCGGCTAAAGCTGAGGTTTTTAAGCAGAAAATATTTCACACTGTACCACTTAAATAGGCAAGGACAGGAAATCAAAGAATGTGGCTACCCCCACAACTGTAATTACTAGCAAATAACAAAATTCAGCAAACACTGACTAACTTCGTGTTCAGTTAATATTCCTGCAACACACAGTTAAAATCAATTTAAATACTGTATTTGTTTTGAAAAAAGTGCAGATAAAGGTACTTAAATTCTCTTATACGTCCAGTTGAATACAGCAAGTTCTTAGCCGGCCAAAGCTGAGGTTTTTAAGCAGAAAATATTTCACACTGTACCACTTAAATAGGCAAGGACAGGAAATCAAAGAATGTGGCTACCCCCACAACTGTAATTACTAGCAAATAACAAAATTCAGCAAACACTGACTAACTTCCAGTTCAGCTAATATTCCTTCCACACAGTTAAAATCAATTTAAATACTGTATTTTTTTGAAAAAAAGTGCAGATAAATGTACTTAAATTCTCTTATACGTCCAGTTGAATACAGCAAGTCCTTAGCCGGCCAAACATTCATCCTCATTAATATATCTCTCACTCAATATACCATAATCATGCCTAAATCTTTCTTCTCTCCTATTATGGTCCTCCAAATTATGTATGATTCTATCTTGCCCATAACATTTTCAAAAAAATATACACAAATCCTCCACTTCTTCACCAAAAGGACATGTAGAATACAAAAAGGAGAACACCAACTGCTGCAATAATGATTTTTTAATTCTGGTACCTCGGCCTTCGCCTTCTCCTGGAATACAATTTACTTAGTGCTCCACCCATTTTTATACAAATCTTTAATTAGATAATTGATGCACCATCCTTTTATTAAATAATTACCATTGTTTCATTACTACTTAAGGCAAATAAATTTGACATTTCTATGCAACATATTAACTAGAGAATAAATAACATTCATTTCAAAAATAGTTTTGATAATATGAACATAAATATAAATACTATCAATGAGATATATACCTATTATTCACACAATGTTGTCCTTGCAAGCAAACCCATTTCCCTGAATATATTTAGAAACATTAAGAAATATGTGAAGAATATATAAAAAGACTAACACTACTGAAAACATTATTTCTGACCTATGTACTGAAAAAATCATTAACATATTACACCTCCATGTTCATCCCATTTGGAAAAATAGTTTTCAAATTAAGAATGAACCTTGACTCCATCAAAAGTAATTTTTCACGAAAAATGGCCTCATTCCCAAATACATTGGGTCTACCTAATACACTGAAAACAAATCCATCTGGAACCCCCCCATGATTGTCAAAGAAATGCTTTCCCACTGGGCTCTCCATTCTCCTGTGCCTTATGTCACCCAGATGTTCCAAAATCCTTAATTTAACCCTTCTAGTGGTTTGTCCTACGTACCAATTCTGTCTCTCACAGCCACATCCTATAATATACACAACCCCAGTTGAGTTGCAGTTATAGAATTCCGTGGCATTATATTTAACCCCATTGATTTTACAACCATCCAAATTCCTAATCAACTTACACACTTTACATTTTCCACACCTAAATGATCCCCTTCTCTCATCTTCACGCTCTTTATCATTATTTCTGAAATTTAGAATTTCCCTGAGATTAAAATATCTTTTATATGAAAAAGTCACCCGTGATGGAAAAAGCTTTCCAATTTTCTCATCTTCACAAATAATTGGCCAAAATCTATCCACTAGTCCTTTTAAGGTTTGAGAAAAATGGGAAAATCTGGTTACAAAGAATATTTTTTCATTGGATTCCCTAGATCCACTGTTATTTTTACAATGAGTGTCACGATCTTCAGATTGCCCCACCCCTCTAAATCTCACCCTGTTGCTGGATTTTCTGGTAATGCCCAACTCATTTTCCACCCTTCTCCTAGCTTTTTTAATACTCATGACAGAATATCCTCTCTCTATTAGCTTTCCTTCCACTTTATTAAATTCTACTGAAATCAAGTTTTTTTCTGAAATGTGTCTTCCTATTCTTTTAAATTCACCAAATGGGAGAGATTCAATCAAGGAATCACTATGCATGCTAGAAGCATGGAGAAAATTCTCTGCTGCAGTCTTCTTGTAGTGTGGTTTGTAATGAATTATATTTTCCTGACTCACATAAATTTCTACATCCAAATAATGGATAGATCTTCCCCCTATGTTGTAGGTAAAATCCAAACCCCAATTGTTTTGCTTCAACTCTGAAACAAAATTTTCAAACTCTTCTGGTACACCACTGCACAAAAATAAAAGGTCGTCAATAAATCTCATGTATTTGACTACCTTACTTTTATAAAAGAAAGAGGGATAAATATAACTATTTTCAAAATGGGCCATAAACAATATTGCATATGAGGGCGCAAAAGCTGCCCCCATAGCCGTACCCTCTTTTTGCAAAAAATATTTTCCCTCAAACTCAAAACAATTGTGCGTGAGACAGAAATCCAACAGACTGATGATAAAAAATGTTCTAGGTCCATCCCCTAGCATTTTCTCCACTGCTTTTAGACCATGCAACTTATTAATGCTAGTATATAAAGATTTAACGTCTATACTAGCCCAATAGAAACCTTCATCCCATGCTATATTACAAACCTTGAAGCACACCTCTTCACTATTCTTAACATGAGATTGTACCCTCTCAAGATATCCCTTTAAAAGGGAATCCAAAAATATACCTACATTCTGTAGGTATCCTCCTTTCCCTGAAACTATCGGGCGTCCGGGTGGATCCATGAGATTTTTGCGTATCTTAGGGATGGTAAAAAATCTAGCCACTCGTGGATTCTTAATATGTAACCTTCTAACATCCCCTGGGGATAAAAAGCCCAGCCGCTCACCCCTTTCCAATATTTCCAACAGTAACATGTTGTATTCTTTCATTGGATTTAGGGGTAACTCAAAATAAATATTGTCATCATTCAAAAGTTCCAAGGCCATGGAATTGTATTTGTCCCTAGAAAGAACTACCCAGTTCCCTCCCTTATCTGCCTGAGTGAATACATACTTTCTATTCATGCCCTTTAAATCACATAAAGCTTTCCATTCATCCCTTTTCAAATTATATTTTCTTTCCTGCCCACAAAACTTTGCATGTTCTTCTCCCAAAGTATTTAATAGTGTTTTCTCAAACACACTAATGACTATATTCCTTCTAGGTGGCATGAATTCACTCTGGCAGTGTAGATGGGGAACCGTTAGTCTACCATACCCAGTGTTGAAAGTAAACCCCCCCCCCCATCATCACACACATCATCTTGTGCATATATATCCACTAAATCATTTTCATGTAATGTGAGGTTTAACAAAGACTCATCTAAATTTTCCAAACAGGCCACATTCTCATCAACATTATCAATCAATGGAGCATTAATATTGGAGTCATGCTTATGTTTAAATGAAGTTTGAACAGCAAAATATTCCCTCAAAAACAGCTTTCTGCAAAACTGCTTGATTTCCAAGGATAAATCAGCAAGAGAGGGGAAACATACAGGTACAAATTTAGTGCCTTTATATAAAACTTGTTTGGCACTCTCAGTTATATTTAAATCGGAAATATTTATTACATTATATTTCTCACCTTCACAAGTGTCCACAGTATTTTTTTTGAAAAAAAAGTGCAGATAAAGGTACTTAAATTCTCTTATACGTCCAGTTGAATACAGCAAGTTCTTAGCCGGCCAAAGCTGAGGTTTTTAAGCAGAAAATATTTCACACTGTACCACTTAAATAGGCAAGGACAGGAAATCAAAGAATGTGGCTACCCCCACAACTATAATTACTAGCAAATAACAAAATTCAGCAAACACTGACTAACTTCCAGTTCAGTTAATATTCCTGCAACACACAGTTAAAATCAATTTAAATACTGTATTTTTTTGAAAAAAGTGCAGATAAAGGTACTTAAATTCTCTTATACGTCCAGTTGAATACAGCAAGTTCTTAGCCGGTCAAAGCTGAGGTTTTTAAGCAGAAAATATTTCACACTGTACCACTTAAGTAGGCAAGGACAGGAAATCAAAGAATGTGGCTACCCCCACACCTGTAATTACTAGCAAATAACAAAATTCAGCAAACACTGACTAACTTCCAGTTCAGTTAATATTCCTGCAACACACAGTTAAAATCAATTAAAATACTGTATTTTTTTGAAAAAAAGTGCAGATAAAGGTACTTAAATTCTCTTATACGTCCAGTTGAATACAGCAAGTTCTTAGCCGGCCAAAGCTGAGGTTTTAAGCAGAAAATATTTCACACTGTACCACTTAAATAGGCAAGGACAGGAAATCAAAGAATGTGGCTACCCCACAACTGTAATTACTAGCAAATAACAAAATTCAGCAAACACTGACTAACTTCCAGTTCAGTTAATATTCCTGCAACACACAGTTAAAATCAATTTAAATACTGTATTTTTTGAAAAATGTGCAGATAAAGGTACTTAAATTCTCTTATACGTCCAGTTGAATACAGCAAGTTCTTAGCCAGCCAAAGCTGAGGTTTTTAAGCAGAAAATATTTCACACTATACCATATAAATAGGCAAGGACAGGAAATCAAAGAATGTGGCTACCCTCACACCTGTAATTACTAGCAAATAACAAAATTCAGCAAACACTGACTAACTTCCAGTTCAGTTAATATTCCTGCAACACACAGTTAAAATCAATTTAAATACTGTATTTGTTTGAAAAAAAAGTGCAGATAAAGGTACTTAAATTCTCTTATACGTCCAGTTGAATACAGGAAGTTCTTAGCCGGCTAAAGCTGAGGTTTTTAAGCAGAAAATATTTCACACTGTACCACTTAAATAGGCAAGGACAGGAAATCAAAGAATGTGGCTACCCCCACAACTGTAATTACTAGCAAATAACAAAATTCAGCAAACACTGACTAACTTCGAGTTCAGTTAATATTCCTGCAACACACAGTTAAAATCAATTTAAATACTGTATTTTTTGAAAAAAAGTGCAGATAAAGGTACTTAAATTCTCTTATACGTCCAGTTGAATACAGCAAGTTCTTAGCCGGCCAAAGCTGAGGTTTTTAAGCAGAAAATATTTCACACTGTACCACTTAAATAGGCAAGGACAGGAAATCAAAGAATGTGGCTACCCCCACAACTGTAATGCAAATAACAAAATTCAGCAAACACTGACTAACTTCCAGTTCAGCTAATATTCCTTCCACACAGTTAAAATCAATTTAAATACTGTATTTTTTTGAAAAAAAGTGCAGATAAATGTACTTAAATTCTCTTATACGTCCAGTTGAATACAGCAAGTCCTTAGCCGGCCAAACATTCATCCTCATTAATATATCTCTCACTCAATATACCATAATCATGCCTAAATCTTTCTTCTCTCCTATTATGGTCCTCCAAATTATGTATGATTCTATCTTGCCCATAACATTTTCAGCCTGCTTTGGTTTAGGGTAGCATCTATCTTCCTTATACTTTAATATATCCCTTCCTAATTTCCTACATTTAACGCTTAGAAATAAACACAGTTCTCATCAATTTTTTCTCTTAATATTTAAATATCTATCTTTTTTTTTCATATACTGTAAATAGTAGATCATTAACTATTTTCTTATTAATCTCATCAATCCTTTTCAACAAACATTCCATTTCCATTTCATTTTGCCCAATAATCGCTTTCATAATCGAAAAAACACATGCATCAAATATCTTAATAAGTTCCTTATAAAATTCACGGGTCCTGGTATACCCTTAAACCTTCAGGTACTATTTTCATTTCAAAACATTGCTTTAAATACCTATTATCTAAGTCTAACATTTTATATCTAAGCATACATTCATACAACATATTTAAATTAAAATCATAAGTATTTTCAACATCAGCTGTATTAGTCTGCTCATTACCAAATGAAAAGTCATTATTGTTTAACCATTATTGCCAGTCAAAATCTTTATTAGTGGAATTATTGTGCACAGATCTTTGTCTAAAATTAAAGTCACCTGAATTCTGCCTCCAATTGTGTTGCTTTATTTCTTTAGGTCTCACCACTTCAACTCTATTAATATCCACTTCAACTACTGTCCGTTCCGCTATAAAAGATCTAAACATGGGTGGAATTCCTGTCAGGGACGCCGGTCCACTATAATCCAGTTTTGCACCATCTCCATGTTTATTGGAAGCTTCTGTGTCTTTTTCCAGTACGTTGTTGTATCTTTCTGTCGTTGTCAACTCCTCCTGGTTGCCAGGCAACTAAATATCTTTACCGCTAGACAGCAGTTGTGACAAACTCTTATTAAGAAGCAAATTCTTAACTTTATTTTACTTGTGCCGATCCATATATACCAAAAAGAAGTATTTATAAAAAGGCAACTTATTAGGATATCAAGAATGACTTTGGATTAAATGGATTTTTTTGTATGAATGTGATAAATTAAAGAATATGTTTTTGGGAAGGAAATATCCCAACAAAATGATAGATGACGTTCTTAGGGAAGTAAGAGAGGGGAGAAATAATAGATTCTGCCCTATTTTAGGGAGAGGGATTAGTAATATCAATTCAATAGTGCAGAGGAAATGGAGGGGGATATACTAACAGGGTTCTTTGTTATGAATTTTAACAATGAATCTGCTATTATTAAAAATATTATATTTTTTCAATTTTTTCTGCTTTAGATATGATTTTTAAACAACCAATTAATTTTACTTTTAAAAGAGATAGAAATGTGAAAAAAATATTTTAGAGCAGTAGACACTGGTTTGTAAGGGCATCAACAAGAGAAAAGGGATTTGTAAATGTGGCAGGTGTGCTTAATGCCTCCATGTTAGGAATGCAGAGAATATTTATATTAAGAGTAGAATAGATTTATATATAGTAAAAGGTTTTCTAATTGTGACAGTAAGGGTGTTATTTATTTAGTTGAGTGAGGAAGTTCTATGTATGAATGAAAAACGCGGTGATATAGTTAAGCATTTTGTGTTATTGCATTTTTCTTGTGAGTTTTGTTAAACTTTAGTGCTTATCCCCAAATTCATGGTTATAGTTCACCCTCTCTCAGTGCCCGTTTTGGTGAAGTTATTGGTGTGGATGTTTTTTAAAGAGGAGCTACCAAAGTACATGCATAGGAGACATTTAGAATGAAGTGGTTGTTAAACATAATTTATTTTTTTTATTTATTTTACATTTGTTGACCGAGTTTGTCTGGCTGAACTGATTGCCCTTTCCAGTGGAGGCCCAGGGGAAAAAGCTCCACAAATTTGCAATGAAATGTTAAAAGGAAAAGTATATAACAAACAAAATCATTAACATTTTCAAGTTGGAACTGTAAAAAGTATAAACATTATTAACTGAGTTTAAGCTGACATTTAACTTAGATATGTGCAGTAACAGTATGCAAAGTTTGCAAGTACAGACTGGGTAATAGCAGAGAAGATCATAAAGGTAGCATATAAGTAGAGAAAGAATTTTTAAGATAGAGTGACAGGTAAATACCTAGATTAGATGACTAAGAGAGCAGACACATAACTGAAATAAAGCCAATGAGGGTGAGTACAGTGGCATGACCAGCAATTTTTTTTTAGGTAGTCTTTAGTGGCTGATTTCAATTCTTTTGAGTTGTTTTAATGATCTAATTTCCTGTGGGAGTTTTTCCAAGAAATGGTAGTGTAGTAGCTGTAGAGATTTTTACCAGTTTTGGTCTTGAGTTTATAGATATGTAATAAGTCTTGATCAGAGCTTCAAGAAGACCTGGAAGGAGAGTAGTAGGAGATTAGACAGGACAAGTGGTGACAGAAAGATGGTTGGTACAAGATAGAGTGGATAATCTGAAGCTGAGATAAGAGAAGCTGGTGGGCTAATTCTAGCTAGTTTGAGTGCGTTAAAGAGAGACAGTGACGAGAGTTATTACTCTTATTTGAAGCAAATCTGGTCACTTTGTTATAGGTAGTTTCTAGCTTAGTTAGGAGAGAGGATTGGAGATTGGTGAGGATCTGAGAGCTGTACAATAGGCTTGGTAGGAGACTGGCATGAGAGAGAGAGAGAGCCTTTGGCTTTGTTTGTTAGGAACTTTTTATTTCTGTATAATAAACCAAGTTTTTGATGAGTTTTCTTAATAGAATTACTAACATGCAAATCAAATTACAGTTGTCAGCTATCATGAACCCAAGTAGTTTTGTGTTGGATTAAGCTATGATATGTGTTTTATTTAGGGAATGGATAGCAAAAGTGGATTTGAGGTGGTTTTGGTTTTTGGGGAGAAAAAGTAAGAGTTTGTTTTTTTTAGGATTCAGACCTAGCTGATTGTTAGAGAGCCATGTTTCAACATAGTTGAAGGATTTCTTCTGAGTACTAGAATTTAAGTCAGAGAGGGTGTCTGCAATGGTGATGATTGTAGAGTTATCAGCATACTGGATTAGGGTTGACTGAGCGCATGAGGTATAGCGTAGATTAGTAAAGCTATTGAAAAGTAGTAGCCATAGAATAGATCCTTGGGGAACACCCATTTTGATAGAGGAGGGGAGAGAGCAGAGAGCCAATTTACCAACTGTAGTCACTCAGTAAGGTAACTAGCAAACCAGGCAATGGTAGAGGTGGAGAAATTAAGGTTAATGAGTTTGTTCAGAAGAAAGAAGTGAGAGACTGTATTGAATGCTTTTGACAGATCTAGGAATAAGCATGACACTAGTTTATTGTTATCTCTGACCAGAGAAATAGTGTTGATAAAGGATATGAGGGAAGTAGTGGTGATATGCTTTGGATGAAAGCCATGTTGTGTGGGGGTGAGCAGATTTTCATGAAGTAAGTGTTCCATGACTTGCTTATGCACACATTTTTCTAATATCTTTGAGAGGGGTGACAGGATGCTATTGATCTGAAATTGGTGATTTCTATGGAGTTACCTCCTTTGTGTACAGGTAGAGTATAGAATTCTTTCCAGATAGAAGGAAGTTTTGATTCAGAGATAGAACAGTTTATCAGTATGGAGACAGGGAGAGCTATAGAGTCCGCTGCAATCTGAAGGAAGTAGGGAGGTATATTATCAGCAGACATAAAACAGGATAATAATAAGTGGTATTCACCACTGATGGATATATTATTAATATGAGTAGTGAGGTTGGAAAAAAGAAATTCAAATAGTAACATGGTTTTATCATGACATGTAAGTACATGAAGTATATGCAAATTTTTAAGAATAAATTGCACTATTTTTTTCTGTAGAATCAAATATGAGAGAGAGATGGGGCAATGGTCTTAGAATTGTTAATATAAAAGGGCAACATTTAAAGGCACTACTGGAAAGGAATGGAAACAACCCATCAAGTAATTATAATAATAAAAAGAAAGGTATGTTTAAAGGTGGTGACTGCTGTTATTGTAAGAATGTAAAAGAAGGAACAAAACTTAACATTCATGGTCATACGGTTAACATAAAACATTTCAGTATATGTAACAGTAAGGGTATTGTTTATGTTGCTTCATGCTCTGTTTGCATTGTGTTCTATTTAAGAAAAAATGTTAGGACATTTCATGAATACATTAGCAAACATATACAAAGTATACTTAAAAGCTGTCCTAAGAATGCCCTGACAAAATGTTCTGTAAAATGTACTGGCTGTAAAAAAATTAGCATCATAGTTATTGATGAAATAGAAAAGAATCCTCATGGAGGTGTCTGTGAAAAAAAGGTTGAGGAATGTGAATTGTGATGACAATTGAAGCTTAATACTTGTACATTACTGGGGTTAAATGATCATGTTTCTTTTGTAAGTGTTTTAAATAAAAAAAAGTTACTCTTTAAATTAGTAGTTATATGATTAGTGAATGTTTGTTGTTGTTACATGATTGGATAAGCTTGTTTAATGCATTTTAAGCCAGTCATGTAATGTGTTATTCATTTTAAAAGAATATAAAAAAATGAGGGTCTATATCACATAGTCGAAGTTTAATAACTTTGAACACAGAATATTTGAACCATCCAGTTCGAAGTTAAAAAACTTTGACTATGGATAAAAAAAAAACCCACACCCACCACTACTTAAATATACCAACTCCAAGATTGCACCACATTGAACAAAACGGAAACCTCCTCTTACGGAGATTTCCATTGAAACGCTCGAACTTCTGCAAATTCGAACTTATGGTCTCAACCATATGAGGTTCAAACTTGCAGAAGTTCAACTATCTGATAGGAACCCAAAAAAATGAGCATGCCTAGGAATCTGTCTAGTTCCAACCTCACCACCAGTACACCTGAACAGGAATTATCATCACAACAATTACAACTACAACCAGAGATACAGCCCACCAAGGTTCCAGAGGGAAGAAGCAAACTACCATCTGAACCCACGGAGGTAGGACCAGAACAACTGGAGGAGGAAGCAGTGGACAGGGGTGAGAGAATTGAGGTATCTGGGGAAAACAACTTCTACCCATCATGGCCACAAGCCTGCAGACAGAAATAGCCCCAGGATCTGGAATCATTCAAAGAAACTACTGACAGCACTTGAAGAAAAAGTACTTAACAGACGACTTACATTCATACCTCAGGGAAGGAGTAATCAGGCACAGACCTTCATTGATTTAAAAATGTATGTGAGAAAGTTGAATTTGAAACTTGTATTTCACAAAAAAAGTTACACGGAGGAAGATAAACCCATTGAAGAAGAAATTAAAAGACTCAGTAGTTTTTGTCCCCACTGCATCCCACACTTGCAGCCTTCAAAACAAAATCAGAGCTCAACATAAAAAAGGCTCTCAAAAAAACACCAAAACATAAGTTTTATAATATTTCAAAGGATGAGATATTAGGATTTCAGAATTTGAGCAATTATAGAACTAGATGTGTTATGACGGCTGACAAGGGTGGGGGGTATACTGGTTACTTGTACTTCCACTTATATAATTAAAATAGAGAACATGCTGAACACACCTGAGTTTTATTCTAATTCTAAGTTAAAACTATATATATAGAATGGAAAGATAAGCTAACCACAATGCTTAATGAAGAACCTATTAGTGAACACTTTTTTTAAGTATTTGAAGACTCCTCACCCGAAATTACCTTGCTTTTTCTGGATTCCCAAACCCCATAAGAATAGAGAAGCTCCAACTTACAGACCTGTTTTTGCAAATGGAGGTTCCATATCAGAGATTTTATTCTACAGCCTCTTGCTGAAAAGAACTCATCTATTATTTTAGATTCATTTGATTTTTTTAAGAGAAATAAAAATGTGTATGTGAATGAACAAAGCATATTGGTAACTATCGATGTTGAAGTCCTATACACTGTATTATCACACATGTACTGTATTAAAGCAACCACAGAGGCTTACAGCAAAAATAACAATGCTACACCAAGGCAAATTGAATGCCTGGGAAAGATAATAAACTTGGTGTTGAGTTACATTTTTTCAGTTTCAATGGCCAGGCTTACAGACAGACAAGGAGGATAGCCATGGGTGCGGCTATGGCCCCTAGCCTGGCCAATGTAGCCTTAGGCAAGTGGAAGGAGGCATTTGTACTACAAAGTGAATACTGGAGATTTATGACTAACTACAGTACCTTTGCTTTATTGATGTTTTCATACTCTGGCAAGGTGAGAAATCTAAACAACCTGAGTTTATCCATTACATCAGTAACTCCACTTCCTTCCTGAAATTTACCACTTCCATCAGCTTGGAATCAGTACAGTTGCTTGATATGATTGTTAGTATTGATAAAGACAGAGGAAAATTAATTAACTTAAACAAGAAACCAACAAGAGTGAACTACTTACTTCAAAGAGACAGTATGCATCCAAGAAAATCTAAGCACAATGTAATAAAATCTCAAGGCTACAGATTAGCACACATTACCACAGATTTGGCCCCTTTTCTCATTGTCCTGGATACCATTAGAGATTCTTAAATTAACAATGACCCAATATGGATTAGGCCTTTTGGCTACCCTAACCCAAAAGAAAAGAAAAATAAGGACAGTTGCATTCTAGTTTACACCTGTGATTTTAATACAATTAAAGCCATTATTAAATGGAACTGGGCCATCCTCACTGGCAATCAACAGCTTCTAAGGGTTTAAGGAGAACACCCTACATTTTATATAAAAAGAGCAGAAGCATATGTAGCTGTGTGGAAAAGAAAAAGAAGAACACCAGGATGACATGAGCATTAAAATCTGTAGGCCACCTAATTGCATTTTCTGTGAGCACTTGATGGGGTGCAACTCATTTGAGTGCCCCTATCTTATAAAGATGGTGAAAACTTCAGCAGGTGGTAATTGGAATACTGAAAAAGTTGTGTATAGGGTCATGTGTAATTAGTGCCCTGCATTTTATGTAGGTAAAACTATGAATAAACTGAAAAGGAGGATATCAGGTCATCTTTCTGATATCAGACATAAATGCCAGAACACCTTATCCAAACACTTATTAGGACAACCCAGACATTCTGGTTTTAAATTTATCATTTTGGACTGTGTGAAGATGAATGAGCTTGAAGGGGATGTCAGTGATGTCTTGCAGAAAAAATAATTATGCTGGCAGTTGAAATTAAATGCATTCAGAAAACCAGAACATAACTATTATTGCTCTGTTAAGTGTGTGTTGAATTTATGTAAGCTGCCACACAATCTGTAAAGGTTTTTTAAGGAATTTTTTAGGAAATATTTTTGTGCTAAAAATAAAGAAATGATGTGTAGTATGTATATAAATGTATATATGTTTAGTTACTTTGATGTCTATTCTGCTTTGATAAGATTTAATATACTCTTGCATCACACCAGAGATTTAAATGGTAAATTCAAAACACACATTTTTTCATGCCACTGTTACCATGAAGTATTACCATGAAGTACTGCTATAATTCCTTAATTTAGCATACTGGTGCACACTCATCCACACTCATACACACACCTGCACACTTTTATAAATTACAAATTTACTTCATTTGCTATTTTTGTGTGCTTTTTCTACTGGTTTTTATTGAATAAACATGCTTTTGGGACTGTAAACATGAAAACTGTCACAGCAGCTTATTTTTGTTTGTTTGTTTATTTAACTGCTAAGCACTGACATTTTTTGTGAGTTGTAAATAAAATATTTTTTCTGAAATTATTTTTTCTAAATAATCATTTATGAGCAATAAATAACTTAGTTTATATGCACACTAATACATATTAGATATGATTAGACAGACCCCAGGACTTAACATAAATAAAAAAATAAATATTTGTTTTCTTCATGTTTGCACACCATGGAGCTCAGCAATTCTAAGCTGTGCTTACATATAGATAGCTGACAGCTGCCAGACATCTAAAATAGAAACCAGATGTAATTATTTATTTATAGGTGTGTTTAAGTGTGTTTACATGATGTGATGCAGTGCTCAGCAACACTAACAGGTAGCCTAGTAATATATGTGAAGGTATAGCAGTTTTTATAACATTCAACTAGCTACATTGGTAGAGTTATGGTCTTATGTGTAGTAGATGCTGGGTTTGAGTCCATCACAGGCAGTATAAGTCTGTAAAGGAATGTACTATTTTTCCATAATTTAATAAAAGTATTGTGAAATTTGGCACTGCTGCACTCTGTTAAGTGCTGCTCATTCATGCTAAGCAGTGAATAAACATGTTAATGGCTACCAATATTTGCTTGGGGCTAAGCTTTGCTAAAACCATGGTTTTGTGAGTTTTCATGCTGCTCAGTCCTGCTGGTTTGCGCAGTGCTTAGCAACGCGGCTCTTTTTTGAATGTTGCACAATGATGTGTAAGGGAGGAAAAGCAGCCTATATTAAGCCCAGTCGGCATGAATTCTGCATCATTCATTGAAGTTTAATCAACTGTTGGTATGGCAGGCAACGGTGGCAAAGGTGTCCATTTTTGGGTGCAGAAGTGGGCTATTCAGGAGTTCGGGTTCATGGTCGGGCTCCTGGTACAACACCATGCATTCCAGCTGTTGCAGGGCAGATTCCAGTGCTCAGAGTGCAAGGTGGAGGCCTGGGACCGTTTAGCCAGGGAACTCATCAGTGTTACTGGTATCCCCTGCACAGGTGAGCAGTGTCATCACCATTATGATGATCTGAAAAGGAGAAAGAGGGGAACCTTGGACACCTGGGTCCAAGAAGCTAGATATGGGAATTCCCCATAAGTATGTAAGAATGTCTTCCTCTGTCTTACTAAAATGCAAGCTGAATGTTTGCAAAACTGGTATGCATAATGGTGTGCTTCTCTTCCAACAGCTGCAGCTGAGAGGGCTTGGAATGTTGCAAGAAAGACTAAAGCATTTACTGCAATAAAGTATACACAAGAAAAACTGTAGTGCAGTAAATGGACAAGTAGAACTGTAGAGCAATGAATGGGCAATTACAGCTGTAGTGCAATACATGAACAATAACAACTGAAGTGCATGTGCGGCCATGGTGGTGCAGCGGTTAGCATTGCCACCTCACAGCAAGAGGCTCTCCGGTTCGATCATCAGCTGGGGTGCCTTCTGTGCGGAGTCTGCATGTCCTCCCTGTGGTTGTGTGGTTTTCCACTGGGTGCTCCAATTTCCTCCCACATCCCAAAGACATGTTGTAGGTGGATTGGGCACTCTAAATTGGCCCTAGTCATGAGTACGTGCATGCGTGTGTGCGCCGAGCTGGAAACTCAACACCGTAAAACTCCACTGCCAATCATGAGCAGACAGGTGATCTGCTGTGGCGACCCCTAATCGGGAAAAGCCAAAAGAAGAACAACAACAACTGAAGTGCAATAAACAATACCAATAAAAGTAAGCAAAATAGTGTTCAGCAGGATTGTGTTGTCATAACCATTGCAGTAGAAGCGTAGGCATTGATTGTCTATGGTAAGGTTGCTGCAGTCAAGTGTAACACTGCCATAGCTGTAGAATGCAAAACTAATGGCCTGCAAACTGTATTCCTTAACTCATAGTAATGTGCAAGGCTGTTTTCAGGCCAATATTGGTCACATAATGTTCTCTGTTCCTCCTACTTCAAGTAATAAAGGTATATGGGTGAGGTAGCCGAATCCATGGGCAGATATTTGTGTGTACTTCACAGATATTTCAAAACAATAACAAAACAGAAAATGTTTACTAGCATTGTTGATACTAAAATAAAGCTGTTTTAATATAAGCAGTATGGTTGTATTCCATGAATGTGCGTTCTACTGTCAGTGCAGTCAATTATAACACTGTAATAGTTCTAGAATGCAAAAAGAATGTTATGTAACATGTATGGTTAAACCCATAGTATGGGTCAAGCTTTCTCCAGGCTATTACCAGTCAAATAATGCTCTCATTTTCTCCCACCCCAGGAACAAAAGGTATATGGGTGAGGTGGCCCATGTTATGAGCAGATATTGTGTGTACACTTCACAGATATTTCAAAGCAGTACCAACAAAAAGTGTTCACCAGCAGTGGTGATTCTAAAATAAAGCTGTAATAATATATGCATTACAGTTGGATTCCATGCATGTGTGTTCTACTGTCACTGCAGTCAATTATAACACTAATAGTTTGAGCATGCAAAAAGTATGTCCTGTAACTTGCATTGCTCAACTCATAGCATGGCTCAAGTTTATCTCCAGTCACGTAATGCTCACATTTTCTCTCTCCCCAGGAAAAAACTGTATATTAGTGAGGCAGCCCATGTTATGAGCAGATATTGTGTTTAGATGTCATAGAGTTTTAAAATCAATAAGAATAACATGTTCACCAGCATTGTTGATTCATAAATAAATCTGTCTACTTCCAGTATGACTATATTCCTTGCATGTCTGTACTAAATTGCTGCAATCAATTATTACATTATTTGCAGATATTCCCTGCAGTCACAGCTATTGGATTCTATTCCCATGCCTGGCAACTAAGGCATGATGGTTGTCGAGTTTATGCACTGCACACAAACATGCCTCTCAAGTGTCACGATTTCTCGTACTGTACTTAATATTGTCTAATCTGTCTGTCACAGGATTACCACAGAAATGATTACCTGGAATGCAAAGTATTACCAAATCCGCTTACAGAACACCTTGGTAGTTATATAAGTCCACATGATGTGCAACTCTTCTGTCTAGTTGTGTACCTGCATTTGTTACTGATTGGCCCATACTGTCCCAAACAGCTTGAGAGGTATGTATATACTATATCACCTATAGGAGACCTGTAGTTACTGTACACAAAAATGACAATACATACCTGCAGAGTAAATGTTAGCATTGTTTTCAGGGATATCATCTGCAATATCACGAATGGACTGTTTTTCTCTCTCTCTCTCTCTCTCTACCCCTTATCTTCATGAATTTCTTATTTTAATTTATTATTATGGTTTACTATCAACATATTTTCTTACAATAACTATATTGTGGGAAATTTGATTTATTATTGCTATGTGTTATTATGCTTTCATACTGACATATATTGTTAAATTAACCATTTTGTTGCCCTTATGCAGTTTATTATTATGTGTTATTAAGCATTCATATTAAATATCTTGTTAAATTAACCATGTGGTTGCCCTTATATTTTAACTATTACTGGCATGCTGTTAACATACTGACTGTTCTGTTATTTCTTGTTGTGTCACACATAATATACATTGCTATGTATTTGGATTAATTAAAATGATGTCCCATGCTGTTAATACTAACAATGATTTGCTCAGAACTAACCTCAAAGTATTGCTATACCTTAATTAACATTACACATCAAGGTAGGCTGGTTCCTGCTGATCTCCCTACCTTGCCTCAACTGCCCATGGCACAGGGTTCCAGCATGTCTGGGACCCAGACCAGTGGTGCCCCTCTGCTGCCCCTGCACTACCTGCAGCATTGAGTAGTACTACCCCATGGGATGAAGCCCGGTCCCCCTATGGGATCAGTGGTGGAGGGTGTGCTGTCACCCGTGATGTGCTGCCGATCTTGGTACACAGGCTAGTCTACACTGGTCAACCAAAACACCAAACCGACCACCACAGACATTGTAAATCACAGTCTTGAACACAGATATTCAGTGGAGTAGGCAGCTCTTTAATTGAAATAAATGCTTAACAGTTTCACCATGTTTTTGTCCTTCTATACTAAAACTTCATCAGATCACAGAGCCTTCCTGAAGGAGAAGGGGGAAGGCTCTGTGATCTGATGAAGTCCTAGTATAGAAAGACAAAAATGCAGTAAAACTGTTAAGTGTTTATTTCAGTTAAAGAGCTGCCTACTCCACTGAATAGCTGTGTTTGAGTCTGTAATTTACAACCTCTGTGGTGGTCTGTTTGGTGTTGTGGTTGGTTATGAGTTCCTTTTGGACACTGAATACTCCCAGTTTTCTGTGGTTCATAGTCTACAGTGGGTTTGACCACAACCTGCACAAGATTGAGGGCATGCTGGCCAACCTGGTGGGGCAGCCTTGTCCCAGTGCTCAGCCTCCAGCACTGCCATCCTTGGGGCAGTGAAGGAGTAGTGCCAACAGTCCCATGGGTGGGGATGTGAGTCTCGCTGCTGCCATCTGGAGACACATGGGACTTGGATTCCACAACACTCTCCCTCTCCAAGGTGTTCACCCCCATGTGTCACACACCTCCCCTGCCTGCTGTCTTGTCTGTCTGCAAATGCACTCACCTACCCAGCAAACCTCAGCCACACTTACCTATCTCCCTTCCTCAGCATTCCACTCTCACCTTAAAAAAATGGGCACCTGTCCCCCAAAAAATATTGCCCCATACATTGCTCTCCATTTCACCCGTGTATCCACTGGACACATGTAATTTGGTCCAATTGGCTTGACAACACAGTTACATTGTCCTCATTCCTCTCTCTGTGGATGAGAGTTCAAATCCATGTACATATTCTGTCAAAGTACACACTGCACTGTTGTTGCTGCAGAAGAAATGGATAGCTATGGTTCTTTCCTACACCCTTCCTACACATCCCTACCTGCCTTCCACTATGTTTTTCCCCATTTCCACACAATTTCACCACTTTTCTCTCTCCCCATTTTTCTTTTCTTTATATTTTTTAGCACAATGCTGTGCAGTGTGCTGCATCACTCAGCTTTGCTAATTTCAGCTAAATAGAGCTATATTGATTATATGTGTCATTAAAATTCTATTACACATTTACAAAATAAGCACCTGTCCCATGTTTTGAACCCAAGACCATCACACCTACAGACCAGTATATTAACCTGCTGCATCACACAACTCTTACTTAAAATAGATACTTTAAAAAACATAGTAATTGACAGTTGTAGTCATTAAGCACATCTCAACATAGCTGCCCATCACACTTTACTGCGTAAACTTGAATAAAACTGAATGGAAAACATGAGAGTGTTCCTGGGACTCTGGTGCAGTAGTACACCACTACAAAGCTAAAGACATAATAATGGATGTAAGTGAGGCCTTTGATAGCAGGTACATGTGTGCTTTTATCAGCAACATGTAGAAAGACACATGCTAAGGCATTAATGGCAAAATACATGTGCAACTTGGACCCTGGTGCAGAAATGCATCCATATAAAGCCTTGCACATACTGATGGATGTAGGAGATGATTGTCACAGCCTGTAGGTGTGCACATATGTCTTGCAAAAACACCTGCTGCAGCAGTGAGTCAGTAGCTGAATCTGTTAAATGTCTCATAAACAGTACAATTTTGCCACACACAGTTCTAGGTTCAAATCCAGCGGTGGGTAGCAGTGCATTTTCAGTATTGTGAAGCTAGCAATTAATAGACTCATGCACTCTTTATCCATACATGTCAAATGAATTGACTGCTTTTAACTGATGGAAATCACAAGCCTGCAGGTAGGAACACACTTCACGCATCCCTATAGCAAATGTATATGTGCATAAATTGTCACGTCATGCAGCAATATGCATTCACAGAGAATGTCACCTAAGGTATTGTGAATGAGGGTCACTAATATGAGAGTGCACCACACAATCCTTTCAGAGTCACAGTGTAGATCACCCCCGTTGAACAACAAGCATACACATGCAAGGACTGCCCTCATACATGCTGCAAATTACTACCATACTGTAATACATGGCCTGGCAGATGACCAAATGATGGACATATTCACACACACACGCATGCGCGCACAAACACACACACACGTATATATATATATATATATATATATATATATATATATATATATATGTCATTCCTGACTTAAAACACTCTGCCAGGACGAAAACCGCATAGTGCTTAAAGCAGACAAAGGAGCAGGCATAGTTGTGATGTACAAGTCAGCCTACAACAACAAAATGCTTGACATCCTTGCCAACGCTCAAAACTACAGCAAAATTACCAGGGAAGAAGTACTACAGTCCTTCAAGTCCATTGATGCCACATTACTCCTCCTAGCATATCAAGGCAAAATCTCCGAAGAAGAATTAGACTTCATGAGCACAGATTCCCCCACAGTGGGAAGGCTCTTTGGGATCCCAAAGATCCACAAAAATCAAAACGATCCACCCATGAGACACATTGTCTCATCCAAGAGGACCAAAACAGAGTACATCTCCGAACTCCTCGATTTCTACTTCAACCCACTGGTACAAACATCCAGATTTTACCTGAAAGACTCATGGGAATTCCTAAAAGAAATCCACGAGATACAAAAAGACATGCACCACAAGGAATTCAAATTGATCACACTAGATGTGGTTGCACTGTACCCCAGTATCCCGCACGAAGAAGGGATCCCACTAGTCAACAGGTACCTAGTTCAGCACAGACACCTTACACAGGAACGTGCTGACACCCTTTGTACCTTACTACAACTAGTACTAGACAACAACTTCTTTATGTTTGAAGACAACATCTACAAACAAAAGAAAGGAGTAGCCATGGGAGCCAAAATGGCCCCAGCCTACGCCAACCTGGTACTCAGTGCCTGGGAAGAGGACACCCTCACCAAACTCCCAGGCTTTGAGAAAGTTACCCTGTACAAGAGGTACATTGACGACCTCTTCCTGCTATGGGAAGGCACCCCACAAGAACTAGACCACTTCCTAGTACAGATAAAAAACAGCATCCCCTTCCTTCAGTTCACCACAGCAGGAACAGAACATACTGTCACGTTCCTGGACATACAACTGAACTGGGATGAACAATCCCGATTATTCACTTCTAATCTGTACAGGAAGCCTACCCACCGGAACAACCTTCTTGACTACAATAGCCTACACCCTGGCTTCATGAAAAGGAACGTAGTCAAAGGACAATTTGTACGATTAAGTAGAATTGTCAGCAAAGACGACCAATACAAGAAAGCGAAACACTGACAAAAATGTTCCTAGACAGGAACTACCCTAAGAGCCTGGTGAAAAACATTGCCCAGGAAGTGTCAGAACACAGACACTCAAGGCATCAACCCATTTTGATATATGGGTTCCCACCCAAACCAAACAAAAAGAAAACCCATTACCACGATTCCCCATACCCATCTCTACAGATGCAGACAACATCAAGAGAACCCTGACCCACAATTGGGACATTCTAAACTGCAACTCTGACCTAAACAAGACTCTAGGGGCTTCACCCATATTTACCTACAAAAAAAGGCACTCCCTGAAAACTCTGTTAGAAAACAAAAACAAAAAAGCCAGCCCTGACAACCCGGGGGACACCCCAGGGACCCACCCATGTGGACACTGCATTTGCTGCCAATACATAGACTCTGAGGACACCCCCACTATAGGCACCTCCAAGAAAGCCTTAAAACTGTATGGCACACATAACTGCAACTCCACCAATGTGGTGTACCTGAGCCGGTGCACACACTGCTCAGGCTTCTATGTGGGCATGACCACTAGAAAACTAAGTGACAGAATAAAGGAGCATTACCAAGCTATACGCAGGTCAGATGGCAACAATGCCCTTGCCAAACATGCCCAACAATGCAAAACACCCCCAAATTCAGCTTCCTGGTACTTGAAAAAGTCACCAGCTTCAGCGAAGAATCAAGCACCCCGCTAGAAGTAAGAGAACTGAAATGGCAGATCAAATTAGGTGCAGACAACTACCCTGGACTGAACGGTAGCCTTAACATAAAATGCATCCTAAAGTGGATCAGGTAACATACCCCACGGTTACCTCCCACAGCATGAGGTCAGGAATGACATCACTAGTAGTATTTAAACCTTTGTAGGAATGCACTTAGCAAGATTTCTGAAGAAGTTCAATTTTTGGAATAAAATTGTGAACGAAAGCGCTCAAATCGAACCTCTGGCATCCCGTGTTTTGTACTCCATTATACAGTGCCTTTTTAAAATCTCTGTGCAGCACAACTAGTTAATAGATCAGCCAAGCGCTTGCCTTCCTCATATATATATATATATATATATATATATATATATATATATATATATGGGTCTATGTTGCTTGATTGAAATCTCACAATATCAAAACCCATTAAAGCGAAAGTGCACAACATCAAAAATGCACTTTCACAAAAGCCGGTTCTCCGAACCAGAAAAAAACAAAACAAAACTGCTTTAAACAGTATTTTGCAGGGGGGCAAGCCTTCTTGTACCCCCCACACAACCCGACTTAAATATACTAACTCCGCGATCACACCACAGTGGGGAAAAGGATATATTTCCTTATCCCCACTGTAATGCGCTTCGGAGAACAGGCTTTTGTGAATATGCACTTTCGATTTAGTGCACTTTCACTTAAACGGGTTCGATCTTCTGATTGTCAGTAAACAGTTTACGACAATCAGAAGTAGACCCATGTGTATATATATATATATATATATATATATATATATATATATATATATATATATATATATATAGTATATACAGTATGTGTATGTATATATATATATATATATATATATATATATATATATATATATATATATATATATATATACCCCATCTTGCTCAAAGACACACCAGACATGTTGCCTAGTAGTCTATTATCGACACCATTGCCTAACAGACTTACTTTAAATGCATGCCTTCATTGGAGTGTAGAGGGTACACTCAGTCTGGGTCTGGGTCTACAACAAGGCTTACACAGCTCACACAGTTACTCCTACAGCTTGTTGTCCTCCAAAGTCTTCACACTTTCTGCCTGTCTATTAACTGCAGCAGTAGCTGCAGCCTGTAGCATACCCATCTCCATGTAAAGGTGCCTGCTGCAGACCTACCCTCTGCAACGATTTAGTCTCCTCACCCCAGTAATGTCCAGTGTAACATATTAGAAAGGGGCCCTAATCTACATGAAGGCCTTATGTGTTCTACAGTGGTTGTATGTCATTGGCTGATGATAGTGCAAATCAGATGTGTTGGCTGCAATTATCATTTCAGAACCACAGACTGGTTAGAGGTAATCACCTGCTGCTGGGAAGCATGCTTAAAAGGCAAGCAGCTGGCTATGGGTAACCATTCTGTATGAAACCTTCCTCACACAGAGTACACCTTTGTGACAACTATACTATCACCACATATCAACAGAGGACTACTGCACTCCATCAGGTATGTAAATGTTTTTGTGTACAACAGGTTGCAGATGGGTGAATAGACATACGGGGAATATTGATTTCAGCATTAAGCCTGTCTTAGACTTGTGATAATGACATTTCAATGACCTTCTGCTGTTTTACACCTACACGGATGTACAAAACATCAAGGGTGCATTGCCTTTTGTCATTGTGGCACACTGTTCTCACTGGACTGTCCCTTTATAGTGGTTGTAATACCACACTGCTATTCATGTGGCATTGTTCGTATGACATATTATCGAGGGGTTGCCCACAGGGGACACACCACAGTAGACATGAGCACCAGGTGTATGATAATACAGAAGTAGCTGTCATGGTACACATGGCAATACCTGACTAATGCTACTATCTCAGTTGTATCCACACACTTTCTTTTCACACTGTGGAGTATGACATGTGTGAGCAAGAAGTGGTTAGTGCCAGTCATTTTGGCATTGCTGCATCTGTACATAGTGTATGTCCACATATGTGATCCTGTAATGTGTTGCCCTTGTGTTGTTTTCAGGAATTATGTACCATAGATACCATGCACCCTTCTCGGATATACAGAATGAAATAATACTGCAAGCACTAAGGCAACATCATCACATTCTACTATCCGGGGGGAGACAAAGCAGGAAATAGTGGGCTGCATTGTGGGCAGATCTTGTCTGTGATGTGAATGGCATGGGTCAGGAGGGCAGGAGATATGAGCAGGTTCAACACCAGGCAACCTGCATGATGAAGGGCAACAGTTGTAGCCAGGAATTGTGCTGTTACCGGTGGAGACCCTGCAGTGGAATAACCACTCTCGGCCACTGAGGAATTCCTGGGTACCTAGGCAACACAACAGCGCCCAGGATTCCATCACACCATACATCATGGAGTTGGGTGCCACAATTTCCACAGCTGAGGAGTGTGCAGGTAAACGTACAGTGATCAGTACTACAATATTGTATCAGTCATTGTATCAGCCTATAGATATTGTTATGTGGATGTCAGGTCTTTGTTGTTTAGGGGGGCTTAACCTCAGTTATACACTCATACTCAGATTGTGACCAATACAACAAGTATCACAGTAGCTACTGTAAATGTGAGGTATATAGACGTATTACCTTGTTGTGCTGCAACATGTGGCAATACTGACTTTACCCCACCCTCAAGTTTTTCATAGGTCTGTCAAGTATTGCCCAAGGCCATGGTCTTGCTCTTGGTAAGCATGACACTTGTTTTGCTAAGGAACAATTATATTCTAGTACTGTTAAGGGCTAGAATAATGGCCTATGTACACATAACTATGTGTGTAAACAGCATAAGATGTTTCTACATTCCACTCTGGAGCAGGTACCTAAAGTTTCTAGAAGAAGTAGTCACAGGAGTATACTTCAACAAACAGCTACACTTTGGAAGTTACACTTAAGAGCAGATAAGGCACCTATTTTAAATGAGGCAAGGAATCTAAAATGCCTCTTAAAATACAGCTGGTTGAAGGTTAATACATTAGGCAGTGAAATGTGTAGTTCCATATATTTGTTAAGAGAGTTGTAATGGGTTTTTATGTGTTGTTTTTTCAAGTATATTGTCATACTGATTAATTAAATGGTAAGCATTACTGGTCATGTTTTATCTGATTTACTTCCAGTGATTGTTATAAAGGTCCTGAATTGAATTTGTATTTAGTTCCAAGTAAGTGTTTTGTGGACGAGCACAGAGAAGAAATTTGTATGACCACTAATCCAGTTGTGGGTCTTCATTGTTAATGAGTCTTGGAGGCTTTTTGCACACAATTCATTTGTTTTATTTATTTATTTTATATTTGTTTACTGGGGAAGTCCAGCTGGACAAGTGTCCTTTTTCAGTGGAGGCCCAGTGAGATAAGCTCCAAGTCATAAAGTTACATAGTAAAAGTACAGTGTATTAACAAAAGAGAGAAGTAATTCATATTAACAAAGACAAGAGAGCAGTGTTAGACATAGGTACTATAAAAATAAATATATAACATCAAGTAGAACTTATAGTAATAAAAATAACAAGGAGAATAAAACATTGTTAGACATTGCAATTATAGATATAACGTCAAGTAGATCATATAGTTAGATACAAAGTATTAATGAATATGAGGAAATATCTGGTTTGGCAGATGATAAATATACATAATTATCAATAATCTGTGATGAGCATTCAGCTGTTAGCTATAAGATTTGGTCATAAATCCGTTAAGTAAGGTTAGAAGTAGTGATGGAAGGACAGAGTGGTATGTGAAATGGGCTATCCTGGGGGGCTGTAGGTACAGAGCCAGGAATTTGCAAGGTGCGTTTTTAGGAGTGTTTTAAATTGTTTAGATGAGGGAATGGTCACTACTGAGTTTGGTAGAGCATTCCAGAGCCTAGAGGTGTAGTTGGAAAAAAGTGATTATCCTGCTGAGTTTTTTGCATTTGTAACCTGTAGTAGAAGTTTATTGTTACAGCGGAGGAATCTTAATGCTGAGTAAGGCTTGGGAGGGTGGCCTAATAGTTAAGGAGTTTGCCTTACAAACACAAGGTGCAGGGTTTGAGTTTCACAAAGGATAATTCGCTAGGTGTACAGTGGCTTGCAAGGGCAGTTAGCCTAGTACTAACCTATGAATGAGGTATTTGAGGGTGGAGTCTTATTCAGTTGGTAGAGAATTTTATGGGATAAGGTTAATTGATCAAGATGTAGTAATTGAGGTATAACAGTGTAGGTATTAATGTACTGCTTTTTTCTTATTATAGGTGACCATGGGGATTGGTGTCAGTCCCCTACACAACCTGAAGTCAGTGTCTCTTCAGACTCTGACAATGATGATGGCCACAGTGAGGCACAGATGGGGGTGTCGTGGGCTGAGGTAGACATCTCTCTTCTGCCCCCATTGTCGCCACACTCAGTCTGTATGCCGAGACATACCCCATCCCCAGAGGCCACATATATTGGATAGTCAGGGGGTGGGAACATTGAACAGGAAAGTCTGGCAACTATGGCTCCAGTGAGTGGAAACACTGGCCATAGCCAGAAAGCTGCTAAGGTCCCACACAGGCAGATTGACAGAAGTGCTTGCAGGAGGCCTGTTTTCTGTCCACCACCTGTTGCAGGTGTCACATCATGGGTCATTCAGCACATGTTTCAGGCCATTGTGGAGGCACAGGCACATTCTGAATGGAACACCAGACATATGCTTAGGGTTATGGATGCAGCACAGTCTGACATCTGTGACTGCCTTCACCACACTGGGGACACCATGGATCACTTGACTGATGCAGTGGACAGACAATGGGCTGAGACAGTGTCTGTCTTGGACTGCACATTGTCTGTGCTGGAACATGTGGTTGGAGTTGAGTGTCAGACCCATGGACATAGGTCAGCAACCCCATCTGCTGAGAGTCCACGTGGCTATTCACATCTACGCTCCCATAGTGGCAGTACATCCAGTGCTACAGGGACCAGTGTGATGTACACACCACAATGTGGCAGGCCATGGGCTCATGATCCTGGGCAGTCCTGTGGGGGACATGGTCCCAGCAGACAGCAGTCACCGTCAGGTACTAGCACCACTTCTGACCTTGGGCATGGAGGTACCAGTCCAACTCCTAGCAAAGCCAGTCCCCATGTTCAGGGCCAGAAATGTTGAACTGTCAACTCTGCCATGTACAGTCCAAAGCTGTCCAACATACACACATGTAGGGCTAGCACTGAACTTGACTGTGTACATGCACACACTCACACACCACTGTCAATTGTAGGTCACCTACAGACACACACAGCACCTCTCCATGGTTCATCTTACATGCTCCCCTCTTGACTCACATGCATGTTGTCTACCATTTGTGCCAGCCTAAGCCTCCAGCACCCCCACACAACACCCATTGTAAGTGATGATACCTGTTCCACATCCCTGTCATCTTCACCATCGATGCAGGGAAATGAAGCTATGTGTCTGATGCATAGGGTGACTATATACTTAACATGTATTTGTGTAATGCAGTGTGAGTTCACCATGCCACTTGTAGTGGTTACCGAATGATACTGTATGCTGGCATTTGTTATGAGTACACCACATACATTTGTGTACCTTATGTTGTATGATGTTCTATTGGCTGTATAGCAACACAGATGGATGACTCACTCTAAGGACATTAACCTAGTATGTGACATTAGTAATACATGCTTGTGAGAGAAACGCACCCTTGAACAGAACCCTGCCTAATGGCACACAGAGCACCTCAGTACATGCCATCTGTCTGACTGGTTGGGTGGCCATCATCTTAACACGGGGCATCTGCCCGTGTCTCTCTTGGACTGGGTAAATATGTGCTGATCCTGTAACTATGGGTATGATGATGTCTATGATCAAGAGGGCCGTATGGCCATTATTCTTGTGCAGTTATAGTTCTATAACATGATGTACAATGTTTTAACAGGCTCACACACAAATATGGCTACAATGAGGCTAGCACCAGTTCCACTCACTGCATACAGGAACACGCCAAGGCATACACGTATTGCAAGTTGGCTGTATGTAGATGTGAACACTTACCTATGTAATGGTACATATTACAGTTCACAGTACGTATTGCACACAGCACAGCTCATGTCTGCTGATACCATCAGTTTAGGACATATGCTTGATGACATAAGCAGGCCTTGCTGTCATTAGTCCTTTGGGGGGCACATCACCTGCTACAAATAAAGCACTGCAAAACCCTACCTATGTCTAGGTTACGCCATATGGATATATACACATGCACAAGTTGTCAGGACTGAGATTAGAACCCCTACCTATCTAGTCTTATACACTAGAGATCACAGTACCTATCATATGTGCCACAGCTTACACCTGATATCACACTCTCAGCTGGTAGTCTTAAGGTGGCTGACATCATCAGACCTTGTAGAAGAAGGCAGTTTGGAAGCCAGAAGCAAATTACAGGCCCAAAAAATATAACCATTGCAGGTGGATAGCCCATGAGGGCACATCCAATGTTTTTCAGAGGAATACACACACCACGTGGGCGGGAGTAAGATTAGAACCCCTACCTATCTAGTCTTATACACTACAGATGGCAGTGCTTATTGCACACGCCACAGATTAAGCGTGTTGTATATGTGATTGCAGGCACAGTACTTGTGCATTACACAAACTAGGCTTGCGTTGAACAACATCTGTGACTTGAGTGATATTGCTTCATACTGTTATCTGCATCTAGTATCCTAGCAGTGAGATAACTGTTATTCTAGCTATGTGTGTACAGTTACCAGTATGGCCATATGTGGCTGCTTGCTGTTACATAGGTGAACCTGTGGGCAGGGACAATGTGCCCTGTCCATACATGCATTGACAACATTACACATTATACCTCCTGCTCATCTATGTCTGTCTACATGGTGACATCCAGCAGGAACAGGGGCCTGTAGGTAAGTGGATTATGTACTGTTGCTTCCTTAGTTTGGATCCTTTGAGCAACAGTATGGTTGTGTGATAGTGCAGATTTACTCACCATTATTAGAGTATGTTGAACAATACAGACATCCACAAGCATATTTCTGTATATAACAGGGATGTATATATAAATGTAGCTGTGTGTGTGTGTGTGTGTGCTATGTATATGCTTTATGTAGATATATGAGGGAGTGTAAGTATCATTTTAATATATAGCTATATATATATATATATATATATATATATATATATATATATATATATATATACATATATATATATATATATATATATATATATATATATATATATATATATATATAGGTTCACAGGTGGGTACTAGGCTATTGACCCTAGGGCTTATATAAGCCTATCCAAAAAGGTACCCTGGCTTTTGCCACCCAAGAAAATTATTTTCCTGTGCCCCTGTCGAGCAGAGCCACAGAAGTGATCCCTGGGGTGAATTTCATGTTTCCCATCCAATCATCAAGATTTTTCTTGAAGAGTGCTAATGAGGAGCTTTGTTTGATATAGATAGGTAGTTTGTTCCAGAGTATGTGAAGTCTCTGGGACAGGAATCTATCCCTCCAGCATGTTCTGTTTATTGTGGTGACAAGGTTTAGGTCCCTAGAGCATTTGTAGCTTGGAGGGATTAGGATTTCTTTAAGTGGAGCATGTCCAACAGCTCTAGGTTTGACATAGCTTTGTATGTTAGGCAGAGATCACCTCTCAGTAGGTGATATGCAATGGAGTAAAGCTGGAGTTTTTTGAGACAGTCTGCATAGGGCATCTGTTTGAGGCCAGTAATCCTCTTTGTGAGGTATTTCTGTGGCCTTTCCAGTTGTTGTAGATGTCTTGTGAGGTACATACCAAAAGGGGCATTGTAGTCTATAATGGGTCTAATGAGTGAAGAGTAGAGGAGAACAATTACCTCTTTTTTCCTGGATGAGAAACCTTTTGTGATGAGGTGTGTCTTGTTAAAGGATTTCATAACTACTGTGGCAATGTGATTATCAAAGGAGAGACTACTGCTCACCTGTGTCCCAAGGTCTTATCACACTTTTGGTGTTAAGTAGACTACCGCCTATGTGGTAGTTCATGGGTACAGAGTTTTTTACTAAAAGGGATGACAATGCACTTTTGGCATTGAGCTTGTGGCCATGTGTTTGACACCAGGCATCTATCTCAGTGAGGCCCTTTTGTAGGATGTCCACATCGTTAGGAGTTTCAGTTATGGCTCTTGGTTTGCAGTCATCTGCGAACTTCATTTGCCAAAGACCTTCTGTGTTAGCCTGTACTTCAGAGAAGTAGATACCAAACAGGAGAGGAACCAGGACTGAACCCTGTGGTACTCCACTTGTCACTGGTCTGAAGTCGGAACTGGAGTCTGCTACTTTCACAGTGTGGGTTCTGTCAGTGAGCCAGTTGGCAACCCATCTTGTGACATCGGGATTTATACCTAGTTTAATGAGTGTATCTATAATTCCAGAGTGGAGGATGGTGTTGAAAGCCTTGGTGAGATCTAGATAGGCTGTGTGAACCACCTTGCCCTCATCTACAGCTTTGGTGACTGCTTCAAAGAAGTCTATCAGGTTTAGGAGTCATGATTTGCCTATTACAAACCCTAACTGGCTGGGGTCCAGAGTTTGGAGATTACCAGTGTTTTTGTTTATAAGTTCCACTATGATACATTCCATGGCCTTGCAGACCAGGCTCGTCAGGCTAATGGGGTGGTAGTTCCCAGGGTCCATGATGGATCCCCTTTTGTGGAGTGGGATAACCGTTGCTGTGCACCATTCAGTGGACACAAAGCCTGAGGTGAGGCTATGATTGAACAAGGTACTTAAGTGGGGTGCCAGTTTGTTCTGTAGTTTGTGTAGAATGCAGCCTGGGATGTTGTTAGGTCCCATGGATGTTGTGTTCTTGGCTTTGGAGAGTGTGTTTTTTACCTGTGCAGCTGTGATTTCAGGAGCTTTGCATTCTTCCGGTATAGAGAACAGCAGAAGGTATTTTGGGGGTGCAGGGGGTAAAGTTAGCACTGAACCTATGTGCCAGGATGTTGGCAATATTAGTTGGTTCTGTATATTTAGTGCCATTGTGCTGTGACTCAGAGCAGATCTGAGTGTTGTCATTGAGATTCTTGACATAGCTACAGAATGCTTTGTGGTTGTCTTTAGAAACAGTGATGATTTTGTTTTTGTAACTAGCTTTGGAGGATTTTATGAGGGATCTCAGCTTCTTACTGAGGTTGACCAGGGAGTTCCTCCAATCATGAGATTTTACTCTTTTTTTGCAGCAGTGTCTTTTTTCTGTTGTAGAGTTTGTTTATGGCAGGGGACCACCAGATTGGCTTCCTTTTTTTGGAGGATAGCATCTTGGTTCTGTTAGGGATAGCATGATCCATGCACTCGTGTAAGTGCTTATAAAGTGCATTTGTGTAGGATTCAGCAGTCATATCTCTATTGCCCATCTGCATGGGTGTCATGAAGTTTGCCACTTCTGTCTTAAGAAGTATGAAGTTGGCTTTGGAGAAATTTTTTACGGTGGTTTCCTTAATAGGGGGTGGGGGCAGAATGTGGATGTCTAGGGTGATTACCTTGTGGTTGGATCTGACCAACGAGGAATTGACCTCTGGTGTGGAACACTGGGTGCCCATGTTGGTAATGACCAGGTCTAAGATATCGCTGCCCCTGGTGGGGGTGTGGATAAGTTGATCCAATGTGTTGGAATTTATGAATTCCAGAAAACGTTGAGCAAAAGAGTTGGTACATGAGTAGTTTTTCCAGTTAATGGTGGGGTAGTTGAAATCACCCATTATCAGGGTGTTAGGTTGTATCCTAATATTTTCCAGTGCATCAAGAAATGAGGAGTGGGAATCCTGGGGCATGGTGGGTGAACTGTAGCAAGCTACAATTTGGAGTGCGGTTTTGCCCAGAGTTAGTTTCACTTGGATAATCTCAGATGCATTATGCTGAGCAACTAGCCTGGAGGTGTGGATATCCTTAATGAATATGGACACTCCTCCACCTTCAGTGTTTCGGTCCAGGTTAGGTGGCTGAAAGGTGTGGTATGAATTATAGCTTGGTAATGCAGGGGTGCTCTCTGGAGCTTTGAACCAGGTCTCTGTCACTGCACAGATGCCAGTGTTCTCCATTTTAAGGACTGCCTCGAATGAGTGCATTTTGAGGTTTAGTCTTCTAGCATTGAGTAGCATTACCCTCAGATTTTGCTTGCATGTTCCTGTTATGGTGCTGAATTTGTCATTTGAACCTTGCTAAAAAAGGCACTATAGGGGTGGCAAGAGCCTTAGCCAATATCTGGAATCCCAAGGGCAACAGGTGCAGGCCATCTCTGGCAAAGCATCGTGGTCTGTTGATCATGTCATCCCAGGCAGACAGATACTGGATCCCCTTAGAATGACACCAGAAGCTTAGCCACTTGTTGAAGTCAATCATTTTGTCGTTGTACTGTTTTATCATTCTGGGTGATGGCAGGATGCTACTCAGGGCTAGGGTCATACCTGCCTGGGCTACAAGATCGGAGAGCTCCTCCATGTTTCTTTTTATGTAGTCCAGGGAGGTACGTCTCAGGTCATTCACACCAACATGGAAAATGACAAAGTCATATTGGTACTTGTTGTGGAGTGACCTGTGTGCATGCATTATGTGGCGGATCCTGGCACCCGACAGCAACTTTATCCTTGTTTAGCCTGGTGAGTGGAACATCAGTGTGTCTGACTATAGAGTCACCTATGCCTAGAGAGCTGGGTACGTTGTTATGCCTTATGGGCTGTGGTTGGGTGGAACACTGAGTTTGTGGGCTATGGTCATTTGGGTTGTGTTGGGGGGTGGAGGTTGTTTGCATTTCTGCTTTGGAGGTCTCTGTTGCTTGGGCAGATTTTTATTGAGTGCCTCCATGAATGTAGGTGTGTGTTTTGTGTTTCTATATGTGTGTTTTGGTGGCGTAGGTTTTGAGGGATTATGTGATGAGTGTGGTGTGGTGCAAGTGTTTACCTTCTCCTCTTGACTGTCTAGTCCAGTCTTGGGTGAAGAGAGCTTTGCTTCCAGTTTGGCTATATAAGTGCATCTCTCACAGGTTGTAGTGTTGGGTCATAGGAGAAGAGGGTTGTCTGTGTACAAGAGGCAATTGCTGCATTGCCCCAAGATGCCCAGATTCATCAGGTAGACAGGAGAAAACACCGGGAGCTGACCCATAGACATGCCTGGATAGGTGCTTATTTATTAAGTACTAAAAACTATTTTCCTCCAATCAAGTGAGGAAAGTTGAGTGCTGTAGTAATTTGAAGCTTATTTAGTGCTTACAATGAGTTCTGAACAAGTGCTGAGCTCAAAGAAACAGATCTGAGTGCTAAAACTAAAAAAACTGGCTAGTTCTAAGGGAAAATTTGAAGAGCAGACTTTATGGTGCCGGGAACATTTTAACCCTAGCTAAGCAGCCTAGCACTACATAGCGATAGATATAATATGCATTTGTGAGAGAGAAATAGTGACAGATGGATATGTGTACGCATATGTATGTAAAGACATTTATACATAACAGGTCATTGTGATGAAGGGGCAACAGAACTGAGCTCATTTTAACTAAGTGTCTGGGTATGCCCAGTGGGACTGTCAGTACTTATAAAGTGACTCCAGGCCACACATACCTGTACTCCACTCCGGGATTTTGTATGTTACAGACATTAACTTCCTTCCCTGTTTCTGCAGTACTGTACTTCATTCAAAATGTCCACGCCATTTCCCAGTTTTATGCTGTACTTAATATGTGACTGAGGTTGATAATGTTACACCACCTACAGACTGACAGTCCGCATACCTCTCAACTTTCCTGATTTTCATAGACTTTCCAGAGTTTTGCCTCATATGTTTGGTCTGTTCCTCATACATCTGTGGTCTTCTCGTGAATTATTGAATATTAATGTCACTATATTATACTAACTACAGACAAACATTTGTGTTTCAGATTTTATATCCTTCAGAAAATATGTAATAATGCAACAACTTTACTTTCAGGAACTTTCCAGGTTTATGGCAACAATATTTAAAATCTGTGTCTATGTTTGGGCTTTGTCCCCTGAATCTTTCTGGCTTTGTCCAGATTTCTTTCACTAAGAGGGTGAGAGGTATGACAGTCTCTGAAAACAGCAACATAGTGCTACCTCACATTCAAAAGATGTGAGTAATTGCAGATTAGAACCATCAACACCATCACTCATGCTAGCTTCCTTAGTCCACTGAACCACACAGGTCCCTAGACAAAGAGGAGTCATTCATCACACAATCAATAGCATAAATATATACATTGTTATCCTGTGTGAAGAGAGACATACAATGTGTGGGTGATATCTATGCTACAGCCCTGAGACTGCCTGGTCCACTGATATAACAGCTGATTTTCTGTTAAAGCAGTTATATGGGTACACAGCTGTGTTGGGTTGGGGGAACAACAGCACATGATCAGCTTGGGTAGACAGTAATCCAAATATCATGTGTGCCCACTGTTTAACATCTCCCTTGCTTGATGTCATGTATATTCCAAATATTCCAACCATGAGGCCTAGTGAATATTAAGGAACACATACTATTGGACTGGGTATCTGTACTCCCATGTAGCTATTACATCTCTCCAAATAGCCCACTATATTTCCTTGCATAACAGCAGCAGATCCATACATATGATACCATATTATATTAATCCTTACAATTAGTGTGTAGGTTAGAGACTTGCCCTGTGAATGTAGCAGTTCACAGACCTGTAGTTCAGGGCTGACTGTGTAATGCAAGCAGTACACAGCTAATACATGGATAGGTACAGGTTGTGTGGGTTGCCTGGCATCAGTTATTTTAATATATGTATGTGAGTAGGAGTAAGGCATCAGTCCCTTGGGCCCTAGGTTGTCAGGGAATGTGCTATGCGTTATCTCTTAGCCAATGCTAGGGTGTACTGGGCACTCCTATGTCTGCCTACAGGGACATCATCGGGGGGTCCTTCAAGTCCTCCTGTGAATGTGGCTGTGGTGACCTAGGCACTGGTGGGGGGTTGTGTATCCCTTACCTTTGCTGATCCTGCTGCAGCTGTTTCTACAGGATCAAATTGTGCAGCATGGCACATACTGTGAACATATGTGCACATGTGGCTGGAGAGTACTGCAGGGCTCTACCAGATTTATCGAGGCACCAAAACCATGACTTCAGCAGCCTAAACACATGCTCTATAATGTTCCTAGTTTGTGCTTGTGCCTCATTATGGTATTCTTCGGTGGGTGAGTGTGCATTTCTGATGGGTGTCATCATCCATGGTTCTAGTGTGTAGCCAGCTTCCCTCAGTAAATGGCCACGTGGGATGCTTCCCCCAGCAAACATCTGGTACAGCTATGATGCCTGCAAGATATGGAAGTTGTGATAGTTGCCAAGGCTGCCAGCACATACATTCATGATAATGCCCTGGGCATTGCACACAACCTGGCAGTTGATAGAGTGGTACCCCTTGTGGTTGATGTAGATTCTACCCTCCTCACCAAGTGGTGCCTTGATGTATACATGAGTGTAGTCTATGGCACCTAGTACCTCAGGGTAGTGCACTACACGGTAAAAGTGTTGCATATTGCTGGTCCTCATCTCAGGGGTGAGGGGAAAATAACTGTGCTCACTGGCATGTGGTAGCATGGCATCCAGGAATTGGTGGAGTAACCTGGATGCTGATACCTGTGAGACCCCCATCATGTCCCCAGTTGGTCTTTGGAAGGTACCTGTGGCTATTATCCTAAAGGCTACACATACCTTCATTTCCAGTGGGATGGATACCCCTCTGTTGGCTCTTGGTCTGAGTTGAGGGCAGTGAGTTCTTGTAATATTTTCCTGTCCACCTTGTAGCACTCTACAATCTCCAGCTCATGTAGCTCCTGGAAGTTTACCCTGGGCCTGAACACTCTTTTTCTTCTCTGCCTAGGCCTATTGTCAGCAGCAGCACCAGCACTGACTTCAGCATCTAACACATACAAATGTAGCAGACGTACAGCAGCCTCTAGCATTCTTTCAGTTAAAATTCCCAAGTCTGTACATCAATGCTGCAGAGTATGGGGGGAAAAATCAGATTGCAAGGTTTATGCATACTTTATAGTGCTCTACTGTAGGTGCTGCCTGTGTGATTGGCTACTTATGATGCATTGCACCTGCCTAGTATATCATTAACATAATTTAATGGCCCTAGTTTAAGTTAAACAAGGGTCAAAAACAAATTAATACATCATTGCCTTTTAGATACTCGCAGCAATGCAGTGCACCATGCATACGTGCACACCTTAGGTAAACAAAGCTTAGCAGTCAGTGGACACACACCCCAGATTTCCACACTCAACATAGTGGCATGCTGTACAAACACACAGAAACGCATGCCTCTTAGGTAAACAAAGCACAGAAGTCAGTGCATAACACCCCCCCCCAGACTTCCACACTCAGCACAGTGGTGTGGCTTGCAAACAGGCACAGCTAAACTCCAATCAGCTTAGTAGTTATTGGACACACCCTGTCCTGATGTCAGCTACCTCCTGTGTGAAAACCAACATGGTTCTTTGTCTACATGGATGGGATATGTGGACTTGATTACCCCATTATGCTATTCAACAACTTCACCTCATTTGCATAAGGATCCGTGCTCACAACTTGGAAACTACATACTTCCAAGCCCTACCACGATAGCAACTGTACCAATGCACCACTGTGTATACTCCATACAGGGTCCTGTAATACATTTCTGTCTCATAATATTAATTTTATTTCCACTTTTTTTTTCTTTTTAAGGCATGGCTGCGCACTGCAGCATGGTATGGAAACATGCCCAGATTATTAAAAAAATTTTATTTTAACAGTTTCTGTAACTTTGACACACAGAGAAGATATTTTCGTTCATATATATGTGTGTGGTATGCCATTTCTGTCCATCTAGCTACATTTTTATAGCCCCTTTTTTCTGTCTACATTCCTGTACAAAGAATTTTTCTGTGTATACTATGAACACTGACACAGGGTCTGCAGGGCTGCCTATCTGCTTGCTGGATCACTCTACCTGCCTCATTTGTATGAGTTTCACCTGCTTATGAGGTGATTCGCATGCCATGGAACCTCCTGTGTTGGCACATGCATGTGCGCCACCCAGCAGTGCTTACTGGATCATAAACCTGCTTACTTTTGTGTAAGCAGCATGACACAATGCTTACATGGTAAAAAAGACTGTGTAGGCTTTATTAAATTCCCCCAGATATATATATATATATTTATAGTGTTCTAGTTAATGGTTAGATAGCTATGTGTTTTTTCTTGTATCAATCTAGTTAACTCGTTTTACTTATCTATGTATGTATATGATTTTAGTTCTTATCACAAACCTGATGAAGGCTTTATTGCATTTGTTAGCCAAAGGCAATTTTAGTTAAAAGTCAGTCTTTTTATGTGTATGTTATGCTTTTCTTAATACGGGAATGTGGGCTGCAAATAGGTAGTGGTTTCCTTAACTAGGATTTAGTTTGACCTAATCAGTAGTAGTGTGCGACTATAAAATGCACTTTTTACAGCCCTCTTTTTATTGTTTGCCTTAAACAGGCTGGTTTAAAATTAAATAATGCATATATTTTCCACACCTACTTCTAAATGTATAAAAGCTGATATGTTTAATGTTGTAAAATATTTCTTATTTTTGTTACTGAGGATCACTTATCTGTGACAAATAAAGGCTTGTTGCTTTGGAACACTACCTGTTTTTCATGATTTTGGGGAATTATTGTGACTGAGCTAATCAATGAGGTTTTAAGACCACTATTTTTCTGTTTTTTTTCATTTAAAAAATGGTGCTTTGTTTTTATTCTGAAGAAGTCTCTCATTTAGAAAACAAAAGCATTTAATAAATTATTTCAGTATAGTTCCAATGAGAGCAGTTTGTAGTGTTTTACAGTTTGTGTTCGTGTACTGTAGTGGGTTCAGTGTTTATAAGTGTGTGTGTTTGTGTATGCAGTAACACTGCATATGTGACAGGGAGTAAATACAGTGATGATATGATGTGGGGCTGCACTACTAAAACACAGTCTGAATTTATAAAAAAATAGTAAGATCTGAGTCTTCCCCAGTGTAGGATGGGTTTGATTCGCAAAACACACTACCCCACACTTTCTGAGCAGAACCCTAGCCTTCCATTGAACACCTTCACCTGTATTTCAGAAGCCGACACTGCAGGCATTAGACTGTCTGCCATGTAATGATGGAGCTGGCCCTATACAATGAAGGCTCATTCACATCAGATGCAATGCTGTTACCCGAACATTTTGCATTGACACTAAGCGCTGATATAAAATGTCAATGTCTCAAAGTGTAACATATCTGGCAACATTTCCTAAATTGGGTACAGTGCTGTACAATTCTCCATTAGCCACCATGACTTGGCATTTTTTTCATTTGTTTTAGACCCAGACACACTGTAACCACTTGGGATAGGGTGCGACCTCCAGCACAGCATGCTTCTAAATCCCAACTTCATTTTCTTGATACATAATATATTAATTTTGCAGCAAACCAAATCTATCATCAGTTCTGATTTACTTACTTGATGTACAGCCTGTTAAAGTTTTATTAGTTCTACTGATTATACCATTTCTTCTTTTTTCTTCTTCTGGTCAAGGGTGTTCTTGTCATTGTTGTAATTGGTTTTATGATATACAATAAGAGAAAATGTTGTTATTCCCTGGACTCATGTACAATGCAGTTCTATAGTGAATATAAATAACACTTTACATATGCAGTGTCAGTGGTACAAAAGGTAGCATACTCTCCTTTGATGCAGAAGACTGTGGGTTATATTCTCACACCAGGTAGATCAGTTGCTGATACTGCAGTGAAACATGGGGGTGTGCTGTTCTTTGGATGAAATGTTAAATCGATGCCCTATCTGCTTGAGTTGTGGTAGCTCAGGTGGCTATAAAACATACCAGCATCTATCAAAATGAGTGGGGAAGTTCCCTGGTGCCCTGACCAAATTTGCCCTTGTAGTATAAATACCACCTCAGGTCTCACCTTAAAAAGAAGCTACTAACTTAGTGGGACCAACCCAGTCAACAAAGGATAAATAAAAAAAATACTTTCCATATTAAATTCTGCATAAGGTATTGTGGTCTCATACTTTTAAATAACGTTATCAGTGTTTTACTCTGTGTACAAACCCGAGTTTAGCAGTTTTCTTGACCATGTACATAGTGTACATAATAGAAATAGCTTTTACAGACTCCAACGATCTTATCTCATAGATCAGGTTTTATATTGTATATCTCTTTGTCATTCAATTATGAATAAGGAACTGATTCAGTCAATGAACATCACCAGACTACACAAGTTTTCTGGCATAAGATGTGCTTCATCCACTTGTCATCAATTTATGAATAGAGACCTACTGAGTCAACGTACCTCACTTGATATACACATTTTCTAGTATAGAATATACTTCACATAGAACTGCCTGAACTCAGAGTGGTTTGACACTTCATTGCTCTATCCAGCATTACCTCCACTTATGAACTGTTCTCATATTATAATCATCAGCTAGCATGAAAAAGCTTTTCATGTCATGCCCTTTTTCATACATTTCTATGACATCCAGGACAAAGAGAACCTTCAAAATAACTGCCTTTGATCATTTTGTGTTTGCTTCATCATCTTTAGTGTTTCATTATACTGTATATGACAATTTCATAGATAATACCTGGAACACTGTCTAAGAATTAATTTATCTTTCTTTGTATCTGTTAGGGCAGGGTCACCTATGATTTCTTTCTATCTTTAACCTTCTCTTACTGCTTTCTGTAATACTGTTTTTACCTCTGATTCTTCCTTCGCTATGGTCAATGTGAACTGTAATTCTAGGATAAAATGGATTCCTACTATCCTTTTTATTTCAGTATTATGACCTACACCATTTAGTTGAAGTACTGAGCATTTTCATGAGAATTTACCTTCAACTCCTCCATACTTATGACTAAACAATGTTTATCATTTACAGTGAACACATTTGTCTTACTTTTATGATTTCTAGAACAATAAAAAAGCACCAAGGAAAGAAAACCACAGGTGTTAAATCCAGTAAAATACCAATAACCAGTATTTTACTGGATTTAACACCTGTGGTTTCTTTCCTTGCTGTTTTTTTTTGCTGTTCTGGTTGGTGAAATTTTATATTTTATAATTTCTAGTAATAGTACCATTGCTTTGTGTTCAGTCACGGTAGAATCTATTTCAGATTTCTCTTTTAAAATCCTTCTTAACATCTCCTGTAATTTACATGCATTTGTAAGAAGCTGTGTGTGTTTTTCTCTATCCTTTAGCATAATTATGTCTAATAATTGCCATGCCTACTGTAGAGCTTCTGCACTATGATCTATTAACCCACAACGGCTGAGTAGCATTCACTTTACCCTTGTTTCTGTTGACTTTCTCTATGTACTCTGGTCTACTTCCTCACTCTCTGATTGTTCAACTAATTTAAATTGTTCATATATGTTGCATCAGCCCATGTACTTGTGGCCTAGATTGCAAATGAAAATGGTCTGAGAAATGTCAATTCACTTGTGTGGTTAACAAAGAAATAAATAAAATCTAAATCTTTCTAAATGAAACTAAGTGATGATTTACTTCATTGCGCTTAGAAAGAGTTCTATTCACTTCTCATATGTATAGGTTTATTTGACATTTTTGCTCAAGGTGCAACTAATTTTGTATAAAGATTATTTTTTTTATTATGTTCTTGGCCAGTCAGAGGTTAAAATATAACAATATTATATATAAAATATTATATTTTGTGATTCCTGTTACTGATTTAAGGTTGCCAAATTATCTGTATTTTTTTTCTTGCCCCTCTACATTATTTTTTTCTACTATTTATCATAGTCTGAACAGTGCTTTTGTGAATATTAAGCATTAATAGGCTGATGCAAGAGCCACAATGTTAAGTGAGATAAAGACTAAATAAATCAGCTATGTGACACACATCACTGCTACCAATATGTGATGGGCTCCAATATGTCATTCCCATGCTGGGTCAGTAATCAAGGAGCCTGAATCCTCACCACTGACACTGGAGAGGGATGTGCACTTGGAATATAAATGGATCCACTTAGTATTTCCAGATGCAGGCCTCTCTGTATCAAGTACAATTTCCCTTAAGAGCACATAGGGAACACACTGTTCCCAGGGTCTGGATGTCTCTATATCTGTCTGCCTCCAGACTCTCAATAAGACTCCCCACTGGTACAGCTGTAGGGTTAGGTCCTCAGCCGAGTGCCCAAGCCAAGTCCTCCAGCACCCTCTCCATAAACCCAGTGCTTTGTGTCCCTGCCCCAGGTAACTGACACTCACACACACACACACTGAAAGATTTAATTTTCACACATACACACCTAGGAAAGGCTGACACAGGTTTACCTGCTGTGTCCCCTTCTGCCCAGAGTATAAGGTGGCTATCACTGTCACCAGACACTTCACAATCAGCTACTCTAAGGCCCTTAACAAAGGGTGTCCAATTATACTGTGCGATATTAATACTAATGCAAATGATAGCAGTTTACCAAGACAGCTAGGCCTTCTGGAGTCACCCACACAGTGTCAGCAAATAAATATAAGTACTCTCAAAGGTTGGATATTTTCTACAAGGACCAGCCACAACTAAGTTTTAAATATATTTAATAATAAATAATAAAACAACATGAAAATATTGAATATATAATTACAGTAAACCACAGAGTTCAGATCACAGGAACTATTGAACAGAACCTTGATGGACAGACTCAGCCAAGTAAAGAAAAAAACATATCTAAACTAAGCTTCACTATATTCCTGACAAATCTAAAATAATTACTGCTCCCTAGTTAAGTTACTTACTACTGCAAGACAAGATGCTGTGGGTGAGGGTCTTTCTAGTCAGGTTCTCCAAAACAGAATACTCTATATTCTAAGATTTCTCTTTGTAATATCTAAAATATAATTTCTAAGACAGCTGGCAGAATGACCTCATCTGGTCACTGACTCTAAATTCTCACAGTATTCTCCTTTGAAGCTGAGACAGGAATTTAGCATAGACAGCTACAATACATATCTGAATGTTTATGGTAGTGCCTGGGGCTCCCCCACCTTTTTCAGAGCTAATAAACAAAGGCTTTTTTTCCAGACCTAGCGTCTTCAGTCCTATTCAGCACTGTGGGGTGCCGTTTTAATGGTTTAACAGATCATTAACATTTCTGTTATTTCTTTCTTAAAGTAAGCTAGCTGGTACATTTAATTCATTTGCAATAGTATATATACATTTCTTTTCAGTCCAGCAAGGTGCACTGTTGATACATTTTAAAGGGTTTAAATGAACGTTTGAAAGTTTGACTACCATATGGTCAACACCATATGATCGAACTTTCAAAAGTTTGAATATCTAATAAAAAAATAAACTATACCAAACACCTACCTTAACATTTTAAGCAGGAGGCCAAGCCCCCCTGCACCCCCAATATGGGGGCTGCATTCCCCCACCCCCTGCTCTTTAAATATACCAACTCCGAGATCGCACTACAGTGCAGAAAAGGGAAATCTTCCCATTCCGCGCTGTACTGAGATCTCCGTTACAATGTTCGAACATGCAAAAATCCAATTATATGGTGTCGATCATATGGCACTCGAATTTTTGAATGTTCATACATTCAGTATAGACCCCATTTTAACAAAATTCACACAAGCAAAGCTCACAAATTCATTTTCAGCACAAGCATCTGTACAAATCAGTTTGATATACAAATGACACACAGTTCTAATACCTTTGTAACACAAGCATCTTGTATAAATCAGCTTGATATTCAAAGGACATATCATTCTTTACAAAACTCGAGCTGCATTGGCACTTGCCCATATCATCACACAGGTACTTTGGGATTAGTGCATTACCCTCATTAACAAGCTAAAAAAGTAAAGTAGTTGGAGATGAACACTATTAAGTGCCTGAAAAGTGTCTGTTTTAAGGTGTACATGGCTAGGCATCTTATGGCCCCCATGATCGCTTATCTGTTGTCCTGTGTTTCTGTGTTCCTATAATGTGTATATTTCCAAATATTATGACTGTTTTGATTCTGAAAATACAGAATTCTGGTTTTAAAATAATTTCAAGATGATTTGTTAATTTTCAAACCACTAGAACAAGTTTAAAAATCAGACACAATGGAGTAGACCTGAAACAGTAAACGAGACTAAAAATATTACTAAGTAAAAATGAACATTATAACAAAATAAGCAACATAAAGTGATTACCATTACATATTACACAGCCCCATTTAAGTTCATCTGCATATTCTCTAGACAATGTAGGGGTACTGAAGCTGTATTTAAGTTCTTTCATTGCAATAAATGTTATTTTAATGTGCAGCTTCATTATGTAAATATATTATTCATACTTGATAATTAATTTGTCAAGTGTGAAATATGGTGAACTGAAGTATATATGTATAACCATTTGACATCTGTCAGTTCATTAAATATAAAAACTGTCATTGCCACTAAGATTTATTGTTTAAAAATAAAGGCTAAACTACTGTATAATCTTTAGGTAACTTTATTATTTGGTATATATTATGCACCTGAAATTTACTTCTTAGGTGTTCCTTAACAAAGATCGTTGAATTAATAGGACATGCTATTCATGAAAAATTTGGGAATGTTAGCAAAGTACAGTATTTTGGGGTTCTCATAGTCATCACCTCAGCAACATGAATGTTTTGGATTATAGATTTTGTAACAATTCCAAACTGATCTGTTATATTTTTTATGCTTCCATCCAAACCAGCAGAAACAACAAACTAAATTGATTGTTTCTTTAAACTTTATTGTAATATTATGTACCATTTTTGCAGTTCACTCATCAACTATTTTGTATGATAAATTGTAACTTTAAATTAAGACTTTAATCAGATGTCACTTTCCAAGATGTATTACATCTGCTCTTAAAAGTAAGCAGCTTGAAGTAAATGTTCTATCAGGAAAGTATTTTATAACATGCAAACTCAGCATATAAAATATGATTTCTAGCAATAAAGTCGGCCTCTACATTCATTTATTTTACCATAATCAAAAAAGCATTATTTTGAGATTCTATAGCCTGTTTAATGTTCAAGGTTTTTCATTTTCTGTCTTTCCTGCAAAGTTAGTATTTTGCTTTTTACACTACACAATAGCAATGTGATATATTTTACTTTTTATGAATTACATAATTTGATGATAAACAAGGCATATTATGTTAGTGTATTTATTTTCCTTATGCAGTAGTGCAATGGATTTTGATAGGTTCTGTACTTTTTGCATATTTTGCGTCTGTGAATTTCTTCATATTTCTTTTTCTCTGTATTATACAGATAAATGCACACATGTACATGTGTGTGAGTCTGTTTATTAATTACTTACCAAGCTGTTTTTTTCTATTCAAAACCTTGTGTGCAGTTATACTATTTTTCTCAGTATGTGGGTGGTATGATCCCACGATTTAAATGGATGCAATGAATGCAGCATAGAATACAAAATTAGACAAGTGATTTAAAGATGAACATTAAAGCATTTCAATGCATAATTTACACACTGAGTAAATAGATCACTAAAGTCTATTAAAGTGGGCCTCTGGCATTCTCTGAACAGCATATTACATAAATCTGCCTTCAAACTGCCTTGCATATACTAACTTTTCAGAACATCCTGTCCAAATATTTCTCTTCATTTATGCAACTGGCATCAGGTGTAGACCCTTAACCTAAAAACAGTCATGACACTAGACAGGAACTTTGTTATGTTACCATTTTAGAGACAGCTTCTTTTATCAGCACACTAGGTATTTTACATTGGCATTCTACCAATCTAAGGTCACTCTCCATTTGTACTCGGTTCTAAAGTGTCACCCCCCCATAATTTGTTCACTAACTATTTGAACATTACAGTCTATTGCACCAGTTGTGCTGCTCTGATAAGTTATTTTTTGCATGAATGTTTACCATAGAATGGAAGAGTGGTGGGGCCTGATTAATATCTAATCTCCTCAGTTCATTCTGGCAGGTACCTTTGAGCTGTCTTCATACATAGCACACTGTTCATTAGTAGCTGCAAAGTTAGGAGAGAGCAACTATATCTGTAAGCTTTGTACATATAATGAAAACTTCCTAAAGCAATCCATGCTACCAGGTAGCAAGGACAAACATATAAAGATTGATTGACTCTTTGGGTCTAGACATTTTCCTGAAGAAATAAAGTGACCAAATGTAATACTTATTTTGCATTAAAAAGAAATAGTTTTACTAATGAAAAGTGGGTGACCAGTGGCTGTTTTCAGTGACATGGCTCCAGAATATTAACTTTAGATTTGCAATGTCTGTGCTACATCTTTACAATGGTATCAGCACTACTGCATATGATGAAAAGTAATATAGAAGTTGCTAAAAATAAAATGTATACTTTTAATGCAAAATCTCTGTCTCACACAAACACATGCACATAGAGCATTTGTTGACATGCTTTCAACTTGCAAGTATTTGCTCTGCATCCTGATTAGTGCTCAGGCATTTTTTTATTTTTGCTTCAGTTTTTGATTCTTGATTTTCTTAGGAAGCATTCAACAGTCTAAAAGTTTTGTAATAGCAAATTATGGTTATACAACCCTATCTCCAAACTCGAGCAGACTTTTTTCAAAAAAAAAAAAGAAATGGCATGCTATCAGTGGTAGGACTGGAGTCATCTTCAGGAAAGTTATACAACAAACATTAGAATAAAGCAACAAATATTTAATAACAAGTGTACAGTGAAAATGTAGCATGGATGGTGGCACTGCAGAATAAGCACCTAGTGCCTTATATTTAATCATTCGAAGAGATATGTTGTTCTTTGACACCAGGGTTTTCACAGAGGAGAGAATGTCTGAAGGAGATAAGATTGTTCTTATCTCTGTGTCCACTTCCTGCTGTATATCAGCACTGACTCTGTTCCAGCTTTCTGCTGCTCACTAAAAAGTATGTTCAGTAATTCTGGGCTTAAGTTGCAATCCTCTTAGTTGTGCAGATGATGGATTAATCAAAGCTTTCTTCCCTGTTATCTGAAATGTTCCTTTCAATTCTGCCTGAAAGAAAGTGAGCTTTGCACATAAAATATCCTGGAGATACGACATCAAACCACACTTTTGTAGTTTTTGCAACATTCTCTTTAGTTTATCAGAAGTTTTGACTAATACCTTGTAATAATATGGTACTTCTAGAGGCTTCATAGCTAAATAAATTGCTACACTGACACCAAATGCTTATCAGTAGAACTTTATCGTAGCAAGACTGAAGTTAGCAGTGTGTTTTTCTTTAAAAGTCTTACATATTTTTGTTTTGCAATGGTGCATCACACATATGTGAAAATTAATGTTCCGTTATGAGTCAAGCTATTAGTCATTTACTAATCATTTAGCATTTCCATTGATTAGGCTATATGCTTTATGAGTAACTCATTATAAATGTTGAGCATTTTTCATATCCTAGTGACACTGTCCCTTGGATTCATACCCAAATAGTGCAAGGCTGTAGACAAAATATGTGACAAGTGACCAGGTGCAGGCCTGGGGAAATTCAGAAGCAGCCATAGCCAGATCGTCCTAGGCCATGAAATACTGCTGTCAGAATAACATGCAAATGAGCACATAATGAGATTAAAATGAGCAATGTTATTAAAATGAGGACCATGGTGAATGTAAATGAGGGCAAGCAATATAGCAGAGTGGTCTGAAATGCACAGGGTATAATATACAATGTGTTAAGGTTCCACTCAGGCAGTGCCCATGATTGCCACATCTGACATACATCTCACTTGTATCGTTGATTTGTGCAGGGTGATATGATAATACTGGATATGTCCTAGATCATGATGAAGAATGAATACAACATTGTTCTGTTGTAGACATGAAACATCTTTGAACACATGTTCAGATTGATGGAGGTCTTCTCTGCTATCTAGATACCTCCAATGGCACCCTACAGTAGAATCCAGAAACATGGAGCAAAATATTTGTTTTTGTGCAATATTACACAACATATTGATACACAATCAAGTACAACAAAGTACTGGGAGTTGAGAAGAGGAAGTCCCCAAGTCAGTAGCAAAGGAGGTACCTGTTGAGGATCCTGTGAAGGAACTGGCCACATGGGATGACCATTCAAGGTGAGGTGGGTGCAGTACACCATGGCACTGGATAAGAAGTAGCATCTGGTTCACATCTATAGGCCAGATTAGATGTAACATGCAGTAACAATGATGTATGCAATACTTCAGCCAGGCTATGCAATACCACATATCACCTGGCCACACTGTACATTAGACACAGGCTATACTGTAACAGAGCACTGAGAATAAGGCACAGTTGTTATTGTATGCACAGGTGAGGAGGTCCACAGTGACAGGTGTCAGCAATGGGCATTATGGGGGGTGGGCTACTGATGTGGATGAGTGCGTGCCTGTGTTGGTTTGTTAATTGGAGTGAGCCATGGGTGAGCTAGTGTCTCCAGTGTGGGGTACCTGGGAACAGACAGAAGGCACTGATTGGCATGTGTGACTGTGCATGCATGTAGCTCTGACAGAAGATGCTGCACTTTGCTGGGGTTTGACAGACATGTCTAGGGCACCCTTAGGAGTTATGCACATTGACTGTGCATGTTCCCATTCACAGGAGTGCCCTCGCAAAGGATTGTCACAGGTGCAATCCACAGCATACCAAGGAAATGGAGTACTCCATCAATGAAAATGGAGTTGGGTATTACAGGTGGTTTGAGCATGACAATGACATCAGCATCTGCATCCACAGTGTTTTGCAGAGCTGTCAGTACTGGTGGTGGTGGTGCTACAGGACGTAGATCATGTCCTCACACTCCACAGTGGGCTTTCCAACCAAAAGTGGAAGAGGACCAGCCATGAGAATGGTGATGGGCATGATGTTTGACTGCAAAGGGGCATCTGCAGCATACAGATTCTCCATACCGGTTTTCAAGAATATTGCGTAAAGGGGCTGGGCCCTGAAAGAGATTTTCTTGCAAACCACTTATCACACCAATAAGTTCAGGTATGGTTGTATTGGTATCCACCTTCCTTTGTAAGACAGCCCCAGAAATATGCTTGCGGTGGCCATGGAGACACTCAGTTCAGGAAGGGTGCAGCACCTATGGCATTGCTGGCCATGACTATATCAAACCCAACTTCACTCCCCACATTCAAGTGAGCTGCCAGAAACCAAGAATATCTCTTTCTCACGGGAAGAAGGTGCATCCTGTGCTGAAGTGTCAGACAACTCCTGTCCTACTGTGGCATCTTGGGACTGAAACACAGGAGCAATGTCCAAAGAGGAGGTGATTCATCTGTCATATTCCCTATGACTAACACTGCCACCATGAAATCTAGACTGCACCTGGCTGTGGTGGCTATTACCATTGGGCTAAGGCAGTTCCCCATCATCCATGCTAATATTCACAGTGAAGAACCCCCACATCAAAGCACCTGTGAAAACATATAAAGATACACAAGTTTAAGACAAAAAGGCAAGCAAAATCTATAGAAAACACACATTGTGCAGGCTGCTGCTGCTGAAGTCCCAGTGTGCCTTTAACAGTAAAATGGCCATGACCATTAGAGGATGGAAAGAGTCAAGTAGGTTGCACTGCATCTTACACATGCAAGGTAAAATATCCATCTGGAGCATCCCCTTCTGACACCCAAGGTGCTTAGCAAAGTTCTGCACCAATGTTGAGACCTCCACTGGGTATGAAATGCCTGTCATACCTCCCTATACTGAAATGCCAGAACCTCCTCCATGTCAGTTACTGATGTCTTCATCAGCAAACCTGCACTGGTTGATTTTCATTCATTTACCAAATTAGTTGCCAGATCACATGCATTAGCAATCATGTTCCTCAAAAGGAAGACCATCCATGAGCATGTCAGTGGCATCCGTTAGTATGGCAAATAGTGCCATAGTGCTTTTTCAGATGCATATCTGAAGAGCCCCCCCATTTTACCAACTTAGACACACAGCGTCATGTTATGGATATACAACAACATATGATTTATGATCAACCTCTCCAAAACAATAGCTGAGACAGAGAACAAAAATATGTTTGCCTCAACCTCTCCATCAAGCAATGCCAGGCCTGCATGGTTAGGCATGGCATTTACTCCCCAACTAACACCCACCCTATACCACAGCCATTGATTACCATAGGAAATAACTGAAAAAAGGACAGTGGACTCACCAATGACAGAGGTCACATCACAGGGGCCTATACACTGCATGGATCATTGCAATCATACTCCTCCAGATATAGGTTAAAATGGTTCCTCCTCACCAAAAACAATATGGGATGCTGCATGAAAGGTCAAACGTAACACAAACATGACCTCTACATAACCTCATGTGACTTACATACACACATGCAATACATATAACATCAAAGGAAAGTTGACATTATAACTTCCACAGTCCTTGGCCTAGCCACAGAACCTATGCGTCCACTTCCTACAAAACATACTTAGACCTCCTGCTGTGACACTGATACTTAAATGATAGTGGCAGTGTACTTCCTAGCATACTTACAACCCCTGGCTGTGTACAACTCCCAGTCAGCAGTCACTCAACCTCCATCTCCCAAATGAAACACCATGTAACTCAAGAAACATAAGAGATCTGCAGCTGCTATACAAAAGCACTTTCCCAACATTTGCAGGCAGTATCCCAAATTCACTTACTTCAGGCATAATGTTACTGAAAGTCCATAGTTGGAATCTGGATCCAAAAAGGTCACATTATGATTTTACTATCAGTTGCAAATTCCACAGCATGATCAGAACAGCAATGACTGTGGTTGCTGTTATCATGCAGTTTGAAGGGTCTTAATGAGGTAATTATGATAATGAGTCAGTTTCAAGTGAATGTCTCTGAATCACACTTTTATTGCAATGTGAACTTGACCAACACTGCACTAGTTTTTTAAACACCTTTATTGAATATTCACTTGCGACACAGGCAAATTTACATTTATATAAAAGTAATAATATTGTATTAAATTAAAATTAACAAACATTATGTATCACATGCTCCCACCTAAAACTCCCACACTACTAACTCCACAACTAAATCATCATTTCTTTGCCTACTTTAACTTAATTCAGAGATCTTGCTCAGAACGCCTTTTCATAAATCTTTTGCATGCATGCCTCTGGCCTACCTTACTCATATTCTCAATCTTTCATTGTTTGTTTTTCTTATCCATTGTACCCATACTATTGTTTTCCTCTGTAATATTGTTAATTTGTCTCTATTTGTATGTATTTGCATGTCTGTTTGGGGATTTTCCCCTCGGGTCTCCACTGAAAAAGGGTAATTCTTACCCAGCTGGACCAACCCGGTTAACAAATGCAAATAAATAAATAAATAAATATTGCTACATCATATAACCTAAGCAACATTACATAAATTATTCAATTCTTGCCCCCTTTTTTTTAAACAAGAAGCATCTTTATTAAACTAACACTGACAACATAAGCAATCATACATTTATATAAATGAAAAAGAACCACACCAACACAATCGTAGATGCAAGCATTTTACATCACAAACTATACTGATACACTCCCAGTTGCAAATGTTATACATCACTTATAATCTACCCAATCATTTTCATTCAAACATTACACAGCTCATTTAAGTCCTGCCTTTTTTTAAACCTCATACCCCCTTGCATGTATTGTTCCGACAATTCACATTTTTTCCTATGCAGTTTGCTCCTACCCTTTTCTGAAGATCAAAATTCCAGTTGTTTTATCTCTGTCACTATATTCACTACTTCTAATATAGTTGGTTTAGATTCTGATTTCCATTTTCTGGTAATTGCTGTTTTTGGCAGCTACCATAATTAGATACAGCATGGCCTTACCATATCTAGGCAATTCTGATTCTGTATCATAATGCAGAAAAATCATCTCCCTCATCACACCAATCCGCTCACCCAGCATTTCCAACAGTGCATCCCGCAGGGAATCCTTAAAGTCCTCCAACCCACGGGACTCTCAGAAAATATGTTGCCAGTACCGCTTTCCTCCCCATCACACTTCCAACGTTTGCTGTTTACCTGAGGAAACCTTCTCTGAAATCTGCTTGGGGTATAAAAATATCTATGTATCTATGTAAACATTTCCAAGCAAAAATCCTAAATCTTCTAGATTTTGTTGCATATCTGGGAGACATACACATATCCTCCCCATTGTTTCTTTATGAATTGCTTATCCAATCTCTCTTCCCAATCCATTCTAACCTCCTTTGCTTGATTCTTATGCTTATCATGCAATATTTTATATGCCCAAATAATTATTCCTTTTTAATGGCAGCTTCTATTCTAGATTCTACTAAAAACATAACTGTGATGGTCTTTTGTTTAGGACCCCCCATTTGTTTCTCTTTGCCTATACTCTGATATCAATCCTTGATAGGGAAGGCAATCTCTAACATGCAGTCCAAATAAATTCTTGGCCTCCTCCCATTCTATTACATTTCCCTTTCTAGTTATTTGCTCCCAATACCTTCATTCCATTGCCATTTTTCTCCAGCCCCCTCTTAACTAGTGTCTATATCCCTAACTGCAGTCACCCCTATCAGAAGAATCTCCTTTCTCCATTCCCCTGTCAAATTAGCTCTTAGAATACTTTCTGCTACTTTATGAATATAATATTCTGTATGATTATTGTTACTCTCTTTAAAGGTCTGCATCCAAAATGCCAGTCTCTCCTTGTTTCTTGAGCTTCCTCCCTGTTTCAACATCATCCCTTTCCACTTTGAATTATTGTTTTTGCTTGTGATATTTGTGACCAACACTGCATTATAAGCTCTTTCTATGGTATGTATTTGTGTGAGGACCTATGAGGCGTTTTGCACATACATGGTTGACCACTAACCCAGGTGATCACATGGATAAATATACTCTCTCACTATGGTCAACAAAGGCACTAAAGTGCAGAACTGGAAGCAAATGCTGGTACTGTGTTGTTGCAACACTCAAGACATGGTACTGTTTGCACCCTAACACCATTCTACCATACCATGTATATACACACCATTACATGGTGGCACTGTGACATGTCACACCAATTAAGTGAAAATGTTGTGCATCACATATCAGCAGCAGCAAAGTGTGTCAACATGAATGAATTGACATATTCCTCTGGACTGTGACCTGTTAAGAGACTATAATTTCAGAAGGCACTGAGGGTGGCAGGACTCCTGGCTGGTGCTCTAAAGAGTCAAAAATATTTCTGCACCTTACACACAGAAATCATCAGGAGCACCTGCCTGGGGACTCCTATGATGGGAGACAGGGCAAAAGAGCAGCTGCCCCGGCACAAACTGTTAGGGGTTATGATTGTCAACAGATGCAGGAGTACAAAACTGAAATTAATTTCTGAAATAGAGAGAGAATTGCAGTTTAAGAAATGAATGCCAATACTTCATTTGAATTTATTACTGAAGTGCTCTGTGTGTGGCAAATTGACTGCAGCAAACAACTTGTTACATGTGTAACAGTTTTCTACAATTTGGCCTACAACTTCGTCTTTAACTCAGATTTGGGGGGCATCAGTTAGGGGAACTAAGCAGGGCATCAGATGAGCTAGCTGTGGTTCTATAGGAGGGTCCCATAAGGTGGTACTGAGAATGACATCAAATTGTAGCACTTTTGTGAAAATGGTCAGCAGATGCTCCTGATGGATAAGAAAGACTGGATGTCTGGCACAGCCTTGCCAGGACAACTATGACATCATCTGGCATCAACTGCTCTGGTAAGCAGTGCAGACACCACTACCAAGACATCAAGGGGGCACCAGCTAGACCATTTGTGCCAGTGGCAAGAAGAGGTCAGAGAGGGTCTTTCTGAAATGTACAATAAGTATTTGTAACAGGTCCATTTTAATGTAAGTTACTGCATATCTATAATAGCCCTTGCAGAACATACTTTAATGTGCATTTTCATTGTCTCCAGTTTATCAGTTACTGAGTAGATAGAGGAGAAAGGTGTCTTATTCTGGGGGCATATGGATCATCTATCCAGACACAAGGGTAAGTAAGACAAGTGCCAAAGTTTAGCCAGTTAATGGAAGCCATAGCAGTATATCACACTAAGTTATAATTATATTCTGGTAATTGTAGTACCCATGGGTGGCAATACTACAAACCTCTGGACACACCTTCTCTGTCCATACTGGCAGATGAATTGTACCACACAGAACATATTACTGGGTTACACACCTTCACAGTGGCAAACATATGTCTGTCATTACATGCCTTTCCATCCTCCCTACTACAAAGCAATGACACACATCCAAGGCTGTTTGCCCACTAATGTGCTGTGTGCATTATCACAATCCAGCTGGCCCTACAATGATCAAAATACACATTATGGACCTCCTTGAAATTGATAGCTCTGCAGTCATGGGACTGCATACATATCTGCTGACCTCACATGACCCAAACATAGTGAAAGTTTTGAAACATGAGGAGAATAAGTCTAAGATGGCTTCCCTGCTTGGTTTAGCAGAAGCATATCGGTGTCAAGTGGGAATGGAAATCAAAACAGAAGTAGATAAAAATCAGGCAGTAATTTAATGTGCCAAAAACAAAAGAAAGAATATAAGGTGAAGGATCAGATGAGAAATGTGGAAAGTGCATAAATATAGTTGCAAGTATAGAAAACTCTTAGAATAACCTCATGTTCATCAGGATCAAATGCAGGAATGGTTAAGGAGTGGTGAATTTAAATCAAAAGATGAAAGGTTAATATTGGCGGCCCAAGATAGAAGACTATGTACATGTTGGTTTACAAAGTCCACTGAACATGTGGGAGAAACAGACAAATGTAGGTTTTGTAAAACAGAACTGGAAACAGTTATACATCTTTTACTGGCTGTACTATACTAATGGCAGAAGGACTGCATACTGCAAGGCATAATAATGTGCCAAGACTGTTGCACTGGGGACTGTGCAAACATTATAATATTGAAGCAGATGACAAACACTGGAAACATGAACCACAAAGCATTATAGAAAATGATGACATTTGTATCTTATGGGATAACCCATTACCAACAATTCAAAAAATAGATGCGAGAAAAACAGATATAGTAGTCCACGAAAAGAAGACAAAAGTAGCACTCGGCATTGAAACTGCTGCACCCAGTGACTACAGTGTCTTACATGCAGAGAGACACAAAGTATAAAATACTAGGATTTGCAGGCAGAAATGAGGGCAATGTGGATGAAGGATACCCAGACAGTTCCAGTAGTAGTAGGATCAACAGGTGTTATAAAAAGGAAGTTGCAATCATGCTTAGATATGTTACCGATGCATGTAACTCTGTACAAATTGCAAAAGGACTCATTACTGGGCACATTGCGGGTGCTGCGAAAAGCACTTCTGGCTAACATCAAAGATTGAAACAATACTAATTTTATGAACTTTAATCATACTTTAACTTAGGAATGGGTCTATTCCCATCATGGTATTAGATACCCAAAGGATATGGAGAAATTAAAAAAGAAAAAGTAAGATAAATGCCAAAGTACAGCCAGGTAATGCAAGCCATAGCATTATAATACCTTAAGGTATAATTATATTCTGGAAATTGTAGTACCCATGGATGGCAACACTATAAGCTTCAGAATAAACCTTCTCTGTCCATACTGGCAGACAAACTGACCCACACACAGGACGTTACTGAGTTACACACCTTCACAGTGGCAAACATATGCCTGTCATTGGTTCTACCTCACATAAACGAAACACCAAAACACCGACAACGCAATCACCGAAACCACATAACCGACAGTACAAAAACACAAAATCCCACATGCCCGACAACGAAATAACCGACGGTACACAAACACGAAACCTCATACACTTCACACACCACAATCAACAAACAAAACACATTCCCCGTCCAAAAACCACATACACAACACAAGCACACCAAAATCCCTACAAACCCACACTAAACCCCACATACACAACTACCTACAACCCTAACCCAAACCCTAACCCTAAGGTCCGTCACTATCGCACACTTACCTGACCCGCTCCCTAACCCTAACGCACTTATCCCCTAACCCAAACACAATCACTACGACACTTACCTGACCCACTCCCTAACCCTAACTCACTTATCGCGCCCCTAACCCAAACACAATCACTACCGCACACTTACCTGACCCGCTCCCTAACCCTAACTCACTTAACCCACCCCTATCCACACTTACCTTACTCGCATCCTAACGTCCGTCACTACCGCATACTTACACAGCCTTTTCCCATTTCGGCATCCTCGGTGTCGGTGCTTTCATCCGTCGGGTCGGTCTTCTGCTTGTCGATCTTCTAGGTCCCGTCGCGTCGGTCTTCTGCGCTGTCGATCTTCTGGGTCTCGCGATTTCCCTGTCGATGTTCCGGTGTGTCGTTGAAGTGAGGTAGAACCCTGTCATTACATGCCTTTGCATTCTCGCTACTACAAAGCAATGACACACATCCAAGGCTGTTTGCCCACTAATGTGCTGTGTGCATCATCACAATACAGGAGGCCCTACAATGATCGAAACACACATTCCCCATATTTGCAATATAGTGGCCCATAAATGTCTATGTATGTGCCGCTTATTCATGGCATACCCATAACATTCTGCCTTTATAAGTACTCTGTTCTGTAGTGTAGCTTACATCATGGCACTTGCCCACCATATCCTAACAGATGCCCATGTTTCTTCCACAGTGTTGTCTGCTTTAGTACATCACATTGGCATGATGCGCATGTTAGCATATATATTCTGTACTACTGACCACGTCGACAAAATCCTTCCTTGTCCATTTTCCTCATGACATACCTGCATGGTTATGCCCACATACCTTCCATGGCCTCTGTTGTCCACCAGCACATTCATTACATTACTGTCAAAATTATCCTGTGGTGTCATTGGTAATACCCAAGACTGAACCCTTGTAGCCACACCCTCCAATAGAAGTGTAGCATATGCCACGCCTAGTCATAATTGTGCTTCCCCCAAATATCACTGCATACTTAGCAGTAGTTTAGTCCTTCTGTAGCTACCTGTATCCCTGATAGTAAGATATACACTTTATGCTAATCTTTCTCTTTTGTCTGTCTCTCTTTCTCATTTTCCCTTCTTCATATTTTTATTTGATGTTTGTTTTATTTTTTCTCCATCTGTGTTACTATTTTAAGTAGTTTCAGTCACAACTGTGCAGCAGAAATCCATGGTTCTCCACTGGCCAGAATTTCTCAGAATGTTCAGATTTTTGCATCATATTTTTGGTCTGTTCTTTGTGAAATGCGAGACTTTCTGTCAAGTCACTGAGGATTGAAGTCATTAAATCATGACAAACGTAATGACATACATTTGAGTTTCAGTCTTTGTATCCTTCAGAAACTGCATGCTAACAGAAATCCTGTTACTCTAGCAACCTCAAGTTTATAAACACAATATTTAAAATCTATCCCTATTTTTGGGCTTTTGTCCCTCACTGTTTTAGGCTTTGTCCAGATTTCTTGCACTGAGAAGTTGAGCGGTATTCAACAGTCCCACGCCATCACCCTGCCTGCCTTTTCTTGCTGGGTCACTATCTGCCCCCAGGGCTGCTTCACCCCAGGGTACTGTAGGTCATGAGGGAGAAGGCAACCAGGAGAGATTCTTGATGACCTTCATAAGTAGATCACCAGAGGGGGTGCTGTCATACCCCCCTTCTGGTAGGTCCCAGTATGTTACCTGGCAAGAGTTAGAGGAGGTGCTGAGTTGGTGGGCCAGGAGCATGATGCTCACATTGGCTGCCTAGAGAAAGTCCTTAAGTGGCTAGTAGAATTACATCATTGCCTTGTACTGCCCATCATCCCATGTGAGGTATGGCTCTGCCAAGAGGACAGTCATGGAAGGGACTGACCTCTGTCTGGTCCCTGCCTGAGGCAGCATAAAATGGAGACATTACCCTACCCTATACCCCAGTCATGATGTTCCCCTTCCTTATGTGCCACTTCTCTTCCCTCTATGTAGTCCTATCCTACCATTACCAACTGTCCTCCCTCTGTTCGTATGTCTAGCCATTGTGTACCCCCACTTTGTGTCAACACCTCCCTGTTAGCAGTTACCTGTGTTTTACTGGTCTGCCCTTGATTCTATCCATATACCCTCTTTCCCTCCCTTGTTTTTCCCTTACATACTTCCCCATTTACCTGTCTTGAAAAAAAAATAAAAAGAACATCTGTCCCAAAAATATATACCCTTTCTTCCCTTCCCTTCCAACCTCCTCTCTTTCTTTCCTTATATCCTTCGATATGTTCCTCCACTTGCTCTTCCCCTTTCTGACTATCCTATGCTCCCATTTCCTTACTATTTATATGAATAAAACTGGAAGGGACTTTGCTGGGAGCCCATTACTTTTGCAATTCCCATTTGCACTTGAGCACAAGTATACTCACGTACATATTACATGCATGCTACTGCTGTGTTCTGTAACTTTAACTACACCTACAGTACACTCCTGTGTTTACGGGTATTGTCATTTAATTGACAGATTTCTTAATTAGTTAATAGTCAACTCACTATCTTAAAGTCACACTGTGGAACTCAGCATCATCATTAAACATTACATGGTCACATTAGACATGCCTTCCTTGAGTAATTATCTCAGTAGAGTAATTGTGAAAATACAGAGGTATGCGATCATGTCCAGCAGGGACATGAATTTTCTGTTACTGTAGCAACTTCATGTTTGTTTGCCTTTGCTGTTGCCTGTTGTGTTTTTTTTTTTTAATTGTGTTTATTTTTCCTGCCAATTTTCCTTTCACCCAGCTTACTGCTTAGTTTAGTAGTGGCATGCTGTGTGGATTTGCTTTGCTTTACTGTAGTGTACTATATTTTTAGTTCAGTGAATTTGATATTTATGTTAAATGCTAGCTCTATGAATGAGTACAATATACAGTAATGCTTATATTTTCCTAAAGGAGAGATAGCTATACCAAATGATTGTAGCCCCCCAAACATCTCTAACGCCCAGGTGAGAACTGCTCTCTCCAAGGCAAAGAACACAGCATCCATGGGACCTGATGGTGTCCCCGGCTGTGTGCTCCATGAACTCAACGAGGAATTAAACCCACAGTTAGGACAGCTGTTTAATCTTAGTCTCACCTCCGGATACGTACCCAGGAGTGGCGCTGGCGACTGTGGTCCCACTCCACAAAGGCGGTGCCTCCACCGACCCTGGAAGTTACTGTCCCATTAGCTTGACAAGCCTTATCTGCAAAGCCATGGAGAGGATCATAATGGATCTCATAAATAAAGACATAGGGAACTTGCAGACTTTGGATCCAACCCAGTTTGGCTTTGTCAAAGGCAGATCATGCCTTCTAAACTTGGTTGACTTTTTCAAAACAGTCACCAAGGCCATTGACGAGGAAAGGCAGTCCATACAGCCTACCTAGACCTGGCGAAGGCTTTTGATACAATACCTCACTCGGGTATCATTGAAAACTCATCAACTTAAATGTAAACCCATACATTACAAGATGGGTTGCAAACTGGCTGAGTGACAGAACCCACAGGGTCAGAGTTGCTGGCGCCATGTCATACTCAAAGCCTGTCACAAGTGGTGTCCCACAGGGCTCAGTCCTGGGCCCACTCTTGTTTGGCATCTACTTTTCTGAAGTACAAGCAAACACAGGAGGGTTATGGCTGACAAAGTTTGCAGATGACTGCAAACTGGGTGCCGTAGTTGAAAACACATCCGACACAGATATCCTTCAGAAGGGTCTCACAGAAATGGATAACTGGTGCCAGAGCCATGGCCTAAAGTTAAATGCCAAGAAATGCATAGTCATACCCTTCGGGAAAAATAAGGTTACCCTAGCTACCATATAGGTGGCAATCCCTGAACACAGAAGAAGTTATTAGGGACCTGGGAACCCAGGTTGACAGTAGCCTTTCATTCGACACTCATATTGCTAAAGTAGTTAGGAAGACCTTCTACATTGCCCACCTTATCATGAAGGGATTCACATCTAGATCAAGGAAGTCATAGTCTCCCTATACTCATCACTCATCAGACCAATGATCGAGTGCAATGCCCCATTCGGAATGTATCTGACCCGACACTTGCAGCAGCTGGAGAGGCCACAAAAGTTCCTCACCAAAAGGATAAAGGGTCTCAAAAATCTGTCTTATGCTGCCCGACTGAAAGAACTCCAGTTATATTCAGTTGCTTACCGCTTGCTCAGAGGTGACCTATGCCTGACATACAAGGCCATGTCAAACCCAGATTTGATGAACATGCTTCATCTCAAAAAATCTAGATCCCTCAGAGCCACAAGGGTGGGAGACTTAAACCTCGACATGGTTATTAATAGGACGTGCTGGAGGGATAGATTCATCACCCAAAGACTCCCTGTGCTGTGGAACAAAATCCCGGTTTATGTGAGGCAGAGCACCTCACTGGCCTTGTTCAAGAGGAATCTTGACCAATGGATGGGAGATCGCAGATACACCCCAGGGGTTACCTCAGTGTCACTGCTTGACAGAGGCACAGCAAAATAATGGGCATAGTTTCTCCAAACTAAAGGGGTGGCGTAAGCCACAAAACTATGGGCTAGGCTTATAAATGCCCTCGGGCAGATAGCCTAGTATGAACCTATGAACCTATTTCCAGCTGTTGTCATTTAATGCTGTGTTGTGGATGCTAACATCTACCTTTTTCTATAAAATACTCCACTTGCAGAATTTTTGAAGATGTTGCTTTCCACTAATAATAAAAGTGTACTTAAAACTGCCTATGCAACTTGCTTATTAGCTATAAACTTTTTCAATGTAGTTATTTTACATTTTATATCTTTAGAGTCTGCAGTGAAAATACTGTTGCCTCATATCACCATACTCAATTACCTTGGTTTCAGACAGAACATTAAGGTGTATTTTTTCCCTTAAAACAGTCAATCCAGACATGTATATCTGTACTACAGCTGTATCACCAACTCTTGTAGGTTGTGACAGATTTCCTATTCATCCATGACTTGTGTATATGAGCTAACCACATACTGGTCCTCCAGTATCATTGGAGGCTACGCCTAGAAAGCTGGGTTTCTCCGATTAAGTTCTGTTACAGCTGGAGACTTGTGTCCTTGCTGTTAGCCAAGAGCAGTGAAACTGGAGACAGATACCTGGCTCAGAATCCTAAAAAGGAACTGGAAATTAGTTAGTAACAAATGCTAACCTATTAGCCCAAATGTAGGTGTCCCAATTTAAAAGCAAAGGCAAAGTGTTTTATTCTTCTCCTGACATGGTTATGAAACAGTCAAAACATAAATTAAGTCAATTCCAGCTTTAACTTAGCTGAGTGTGCCCAGTTTATAGTTGTCTTTCTGAAGGGCCATCCAGTTTGCCTTTGTTCTCAGTTGCTGTTACAAACCCTGCTAAGGAGAAACTTTAAAAGAGAAACGTTTTAGCTAAAAGCTTTGGTTGCAGAACATATTTAAACTTTGGCAGTCTCATTTAACATTATAAATAGTTTTATTGGAGTATTTAGATCCTGACAGGGTTATGAACCAGTTGAGCATTAATTCCATCGTGTAAGCCCAGTCTGCACTTCCCTCTCTTAAGAGCCTTCATTCTCATTTGTTGTTAGAGAAACTTTAAGCTAGAAGCCTTGGTTGCAGAAAAACAATTATAAATCGGCAGTCTCAGTCAACATTCAGTGGTTATTTTTCCAGTCCGCAGTTCCCTCTCTGGAGGGCCGTTCATGTTGCCTTCATTCTCAGTCATTGTTAATGCACCAGTTTAAAGAGAAACTTTAAAGTAGAAGCTTCGGTTACAGGCAAAATTTATGTCGGCACTATCAGTGAACACTCAATAGTCAATTTTCGATATTCAAAAATGGTTTTATTAGAAGCATTGGAGCACTGCTTAGTGCAGATTTAGTTTCCAAATGTACAGTGAGCTCATTGTATTGTCGAAAGAGGGGGAGTGTCCAGGGTGACCCGCCAATCAGGTTGAGTGGGTGTGTTAGGGGTCAAGGCATTTACTACATAATTCATGATGTGCAGGAGACATACCCTGGAATCCCCTTCGTTAGTAAAAAGGATAATTTTATTACGTTTGTGTTCATGTTAAACGCACAGTTCCAGAAATTGTTTGAGCAAGTAAATAAAAATTACTTAAACAGAAAAAGATAAAGACAAAACACTGATTTCTGGGGTGCTTTTGGATTCTTCATCAGGAATGCTTCACAAAAGGTTTTCAGCTTATAGTATCAAACAGGGGTGGCTTGTGCTATTGGGCTGCAGGACTGCAGCCCCCCAGCAGTAAAACAAAAAGAAAAGAAAATAAAAAACAAAAACATATCACGCATGCGCAGCATTTCCAATATCCAGACTGCTGGTGAACCAGTCTGGAGCATGCACACAGAATCTAGACTGTCTCACCAGCAGTCTGGATTAGGAAGACAAGCATTCAACAGCACATACTGGAAGGGGATCGGACTGCAATGGCATTTGGATGTTATGGACATTGTTTTACAGATATTTGGAACTGCAGGAATGAATGGATATTATGGACATCATTTTACAGACGTTTGGAACTGCAAAAAGGAATGGATGTTACGGACATTGTTTTACAGACATTTGGAACTGCAGGAAGGAATATCTCAGCACAGGCTTTTACGGAAGAACTGCAGGAAAGAATATTTGGGTTTACTGACTTTAAGGTATGGAACTTTTGTGTGTGTGTGTAATGTCCCAGTTGCTATATGGTGGTGCGTAGAGAATCAGGCTTGAACTCTGCACCTTGGGCCCAGGTGACAAGAGCCTGAATTCCCTACCCACCACCATTTGTAAAAAAAAAAAATTGCAGAGTTTTCCCTCATATTTGTTCTGTTCCTCATAAAATATATGGTTTCTGTATTTTTGTCTTTACACAGTCAGTGGTTGCATTTTTGCCTGACAGCTACAGGTTCTCTGGTTTGATTCTTGGCTGGGTTCGAGTCTGCATGCCGTTTGTGTGGGCATGATCTGGTGTCCTCCCATCTTACAAAAACATGTGCCTGGAGTGTTTCTCCCTGGGTACCTGCTGCAAATTGGCTTTTGTTCCAAGTCAGACTTTCCTAGTTAACAAATGAGAAATAAATAAAAATGACAGGCATTTGAATTTCAGGCTTCATATTCTTCAGAAAGTGCACGGTAACACAAAACCTTTTATTCTAGCAATTTTCTAAGTTTATAAGATGGATATTTGAATGGATATTTGAAATTTGTCCCTATTTTTGGGACTGTCTTTTTCCATTATTGGCTTCATCCAGGTTTTTTGTGCTAAGGTTGAGAGCTATGGTAAGAACTGAATTCGCTGAATATGTTTGGGGGCTGTATTCCCCCGTTACTGGCTTTGTCCAGGTGTTTTTTGCTAACAGGTTGAGAGCTATGGTGAGAAATGAATTCACTGAATATGCTTGGGGGCTGTATTCCACCATTATTGGCTTTGTTCAGGTGTTTTGTGCTAAGAAGTTGATAGCTATGGTGAGAACTGAATTCACTAAATGGTAGCCATTTAAGTTTCAGTCTTCCTCTCTTTCACAAAACAGTTGATTTGGCATAGTGGTATGTTGCTCTGACTATTTTGCACAGGGTACTGGGCCCAAAACTTGGCAGTGAAATGTATGGGGGTAACACAGCATTTTATTCTAGCAACTTTCCAACATTATATAAGCAATGTTTAAAACGTGTCCCTGTTTTTTGGGGCTTTTGCCCCCCCCCAATAAATTTTGGCTTTTTCCAGATTTTTTGTGTTGCAAAGTTCAGAGATACAGCTGAGTGATGAGTAGATTTTACAAGGAGCTGAGAGCTGCAGGGGAGCAAAAGTTTAGTGCTGCTTATGCGGAGTCTGCTTGCCTTGTTAATAGCACAAAAGGTAGTGTCCTTGCTTTTGATGCAGAAGGCTGTGGGTTCTACTCCCACAGTAGGTAGAAGCATTGCTGATACTGTACTGTGTTGCAAAGGGGGTGGATGCTGCAGTCCTTTTTGGTGAAGATACCTAGTAACTATGACCCTGTTATCAGTTTGCCATCCATTCCCTATTGCAATATTACTAGCTTATCATTTTTTTAATGCAATATAGGCAATTTATTCCTCAAGGGCAACAGGCACTTTATTTGTAGATGAAACAATGAAATATAAAGTTGTTTGCTAGCAGCAACCTCTTCATTAGTTACAGATCTCTTTAATGTGGAATTATTTAGATGACTTTTACATCTTCAGAGATTGTGCATATTTACTAATACTGGTGGACTGTAGACGTTTGAGTAGACTTTTATGATGGAAATGTTCTGAATTGCGAAGTTTTGTCATCATTGGTACATGCATTTTGTTTCATTGTTTACTGGAAAAATGTTCAAAACAATAAATTTAAAACATCCTCTAAAACTGTACTGCATTGTACAAGGAATCCAATTTAATACAATCAGGAAGGTGTATCAAAGAGCATGTGTAAGTTTCGTGTGCAAGGGGCCTGTGATTTGAAAACAACCCAAAGTTTATCTGTATCTGCCACTGGCAAAATGTATTTTCTTTAAATGTGAGTTTCAATGCTGTTTCAAAGAATGTGAGTTTCAAGGGCAGTGAAGTTTTAATGTTGCGTCTGTTTTCATTGTGAGACTGCATTGCTTTGTTTAGCAGATATCTATTAGTGTTTGTGCTGTAAAATGCAAAATAAAACTTTCAAATGAAGTCCAAATCATCGCAGAAGTAAAGCAGTATGCACATTAGTGTTTATGGTAAACAGGTAAAATAGCCAAGTAATAGTTCATTGGAATGGCTGCAGGGGGGAGGCTCCATTCGACCATGATTTTGTGAGGGGGGAAGGGCGGCAAACTCAAAGACAACTCTGGATGAACTATACCTCTCAACTGTCCAGATTTTTTTGCAGAATGAATAGATTTTTGCTTCTTATTTTTGGTTTGTTCCTCATAAAATGTTTGGTTTTCTGGCAAATCATTTAGGAATTAAGTCACTAAATAATGACAGACACTGAGTTTCAGACTTCATAACCTTCAGAAAAATGCATGCTAAAGCAAGACCTGTTATTCTATCAACTGTCTCAGTTTATACAAGAGCAATTTTTAGTACTGTTTATATATCCCCCCAATATATTTGGCCTTGTTCAGATTTCCTGCATTAACAGATTAAAAGGTACGTGCAAATAAATTGCGTTATAGAATTAGGCATATCCAAACCTCTCCACTGTCCCCAATTTTGGCTCAAAATGTTGCTCTTCTCCTAATAATCCCTCCGCAAAATGGCAATTTTGGAAGAAAATGTGGAGGGTTTACAATTAATAAACAACTGTAATAATCAGAGTTCTAGATTACTTTTATTTCAGAAATGCATGTAGATTCTTTTATTTTGTCAGCTGCTCAAGTTAGCAGTACTAATATTAAAAAACTGTCCATTCTTTGACAGGTTCCCAGCTGTATTGTGTGGCTATTTTATATTTTTTCTGCATCACATTTTTGGTCCATTTTTCATAAAATTGTGTTTTTTGGCAAATTAGTGGCAAATCATTAAAGACTGAAGTTAGAAAAATAATGACAGACATTTGAGTTTCATATTTCATACCTTCAGAAAATTCATATTAATGCAAGACCTACTATTTTATTATTTTTCTAAGTTTATAAGAGAATATTTAAAAATTGTCATTATTTTTGGGCCTTTGTCTCATTTTTATGTATGGCTTTGTCCAGATTTATTGCTCTGAGGTTGAGAGGTATGACAAATGTGTCAGGGCCATCAGTCAGCCAGAGACATTTCAAATTGTGACATACTTGTTGCACCCCACTCCCCTATGTAGTGACTCTGGATGTGTCCAAGCAAGGCAAGGAGCAGTTATGCAGTGTAAATGTGCAGAATATCCCCCATCCAAGGTAGACATAAGTACTACAGTGGCTTTTCATCTGCCTTGATTTTTGCAGAATGTTCTGGTTTCTGTCATGTTTTTATACTGTTGATTTATGCTTATTATTATTCAGAAAGTGCCTGTTGCTCTGTGTTTAAGTAGCAATGCTTTAATAACCATCAGTTAAGCTTGTCTGAGATTGTAAGATGCAAGTAAGCTTTAATAAGCATACTGTTAAAGAATTTACAACATTGAAAACCTTTCTGTTGTTGCTATGCAGAGAATACTTGCATAACTAGATAATGTATAAGCCTTGGGTACTACAATGCATATGACAGTATTTGTAATAAAGGACAGGATTACATTATTTTAAGAAGCTCATTACATTCGTTGGAGACTTGCAGTCATATCTTTGCAGGCTTTACCTGTAAACTAAACAGAATGCCAATCTATCATGTGTGGTCCATAACCTGTGCAGTAATCCTTTAAGCAATGTATCTTGAGCTTGTTTCTTGTTTGCTTTTCATTTTTTACTTTGATCATGTTTTCCCCAGGAAACAAGTAGATAGTTGTTGTCAGGCAGCAGGTCTTTTTTGGATAAGAAACATTTTTACAAGTGGGTGTATCACAGAGATTGCTACTTTCAGCATTTTATTTGGTACTTTAATAAAGATTAATATAAATTATAATTAGAACTGCAGTGGAAGAAGAAGTGGTTTGAATTGAGTGCTGCTTGTTTTTCTTATACTTGATTTTGACTGGCATTCCAGTAATGTATTTAAAAAGTAATTTATTTTTTTCATGTCTCACAACCTTTTTGTTTCCATCTAGATATTAAGTAAGCTGTCATGCAGCCAATGCATTGAAATATTTTTTTTCTTCTACACTTCATTTTGTCTTGATTGGACTCTCATAATGATTGTTTGGCATCCAGGGCAGTGTATTTGATTAAAGTTACAGTTGTTGTGGTTTTGAGCATAGCCCCTCCCCTTTCTAGTTGGCTGCACACCTTCCCATTGACCCCACCCATTCAGCTGTCTCCTGCAGCCCTCCTTTGATTTGAAGTCACCAGCCGCCACTGGTATCAAATAAACTTAAAATTACCTAACATAGAAAACTTTAGCCTTCTCTTTTAAAACAACTGAATATGCCCAGTGACCAAAGAGTAGATATTTAGTTGGAAAAAGAGAGGTGGGAGATTTAGGAGGATTATAAGGAGAACAGTGAGGGTGGACTGCACTGAAATTTCAGAAATCATGAGGGGGGCAACTGAATCGCTGCCAAAACAAAAACTTAAAAGGTACTACAAATTTAAACCTACCAAATCAAACTGAAAACAGTTAGACCTAGAGAGAACGGCTTCATATTTTAAGATTAGCAATATTTGGCAGGGAGCAGGAACAAGGAGAACAACTCAAATCCATGGAGCTATAGTAGATCCTGGAGCCAGTGAATGCCAGTGCAGGGGGAGTGTAGTCCTCTACTGCCCAACCTAGGTGGGGAAAAAGGATGTGCCCTGTTTAAACACGGTGAAAAAGATTGGAAACAGAAGAAAAACTGGTTAAAAAAGGCTTTCAGAATAAAAACAGAAGGCTAGATGCCAGAATGTAAATGGGAGAGGGGCTACTTGGGGGGAGACCTAGTCGGGGCTCAAGGGGTGTAAATGTACTGCATTTCTTCAGAACTGGAGATGGTGGCAGAGGACTTGGACCAAGGTAAATCATATAAGACTGATACCTGAAAGATCTATACCCCAGTCCCAGGAGGGTAATACCAGTGTACACTCCCTCCCTGCAGGGGAAACCTGCCTGCAATGAATTATCCTGGTTCTGACCAGTGGCTGGAAAACAGCCCTGGGATATCCCACACAGAACCTGACTCTAGTAGCAAAAACTGGGAAAAGAGGAAGTGGAGAGCTAAGGGGAGAGGACTTTGTGTCTGAAGCTAGATAACCAGCCCCAAGTAATTTTCCATGTCTAGTGAAACTACTGGTCGAACAAAAAGGGACCAAATGTATAAATTATGAGAAGTACCTAAAAGTATATCCAACAAAGTCCATGAACTCCATGCCACCATAGACTTATACTCCCCAGATATAGTCGTCCTGACAGAAACCTGGCTAAAACCTCACACCAGTGAGTACTACACATCCCTACAGGTTACAGCATATAGAGAGTAGACAAAAAAAAAAAAAAAAAGTAGAGCTATAATATACTACATCTAAACATAAAAAGAGGGATCAGGGGTTGCAGAGGGTGGTGGGTATTTATAGGGAGGGTCTAAGCATTGGTTAAATGGCAGGAAGATCTGATAAAAAAAGGGAAAGCCAGAGGAATGGAGGATAAAGTAAGTGGGTCCTAGTGGTGAAAAAGCAAGTGAGCTGGAGTGGGGGAATTAAAGGGTCCTGAAAGACAGCTTAGGTAATGGGTTAAGCAAAGGAATAAAAGCAGAAAGTAAATAATATGAGCTGTTAATTGTGGTGAAGCATAGGGGCTGAAAAAACAAGCAGGATTTGGAACTTAAATAATTATGGCAATGTGTCTGGAGGGTTACCTAAGGAAATACTCCCATCACATGGGGGAAATCTGCCTGCAAGGACCTGAAATAAGCTAGTTGTGGCGGTGGAGTGCTGGGGCAGGGATGGCCCTCATATGTTGAAATTAGTGGAAAAAGAAACAGGATGGTAACCAAAAGCATGGAATGTAAAGTGGAGTTTGCTGTTGCTATAAATTAGTAGAAAACATATGCAAAAATACGTATCCAGTGACCTAGACGAGGAAATAAAACTAAAAATAAAATGAAACTATATAAAAAAAATTAAACTACATAAAAAAATCAAGTTTGAATAAATGAAATGCAAATGAAGTAAACCAATAAAAACACCTAAAACATTACCTATGTCCCTAATGCGAACTGTTAGTAAACACTTACCAGAAAACGCCCATTAACAAGTTAAAAAGTGAATAAATAAAAAAAAATAAAAACATAAAAAAGCCAGCAAGATTACCTTGTGATGGAAAAGATTAGCATAGATTGGACTAAATGTCAAAAAAACAAACAATCATCTCCAAATAAAAATTGTTCTACTAGTAATGTCCAGTATGGTTACCGTACTTAGTGGAATTTGTTGTGGTCAGTGCTCTCAGGTTAAGTACTGGGATGATAGATTCTGCAGTGTTCAATCATGGGTTATCTCTTACCCTTAATCTTATTTGCCACATCAGTTCTCTCTCTTTTCTAAAAGATCATTGTAGCTACCATTGTGGGATTTTTGGGATCTGGTCCAAGATGTGGAAAATGAGTTTGTTGTGTCCGGTTCAGTTCCTCACATGTACTGGAAAGGGGTTTGTCTGGTTGAGGTGGCAGAGATTGTGCAAGTATTTTTAATCCTTGTTTTCAATTTGTTAATCCTCTTAGTGACGTAAAATGCCCTGTATTGGGTGCATTCGGCCATACAGACTACCCCTTCTCAACTGCAATCACCATGGATATGAGAGGTGTAGTGTTTGCAATTGTTGGGACAAAATAAACTGCTTCTATTGTTCATGTGCATGCAATAGTGGAATGGAGGAGAACTGCATGGAAAGGTTCCGCCTTTGGTTGTATTGAGCGGTCCTGTTCTTTCAAGCTGGTCCTTTTTGCTCTTCTCTCTTCTTGGGGTGAATTTGGGTCTTGTAGAAAAGTGTCCAAAATTCCTCTTGTCTGTGATGATGTTCCAGTTGTCCATAACCACTCTGATAATGCTTTGGTAGTTGAAGGAATACTGCAGTATCATATTTAGTTCCCACTTTTTAGGTCTGTAAATCAGTGTGTATGTACCTTTAAAAAGCATTTCCAGATGCAGCACATGCATACAAATACAGAGCATGTGCAGACAGCAGTGCAATTTTGAGAGAACAGCCAGTGTGTTAAAATGTATGAGTGTGGTATTCAGTCTATTTATAAGTTTAAGTTACAAAGCCTCATTTCTGATGTGTTTATATGTAATAAAGCTGCTTGAAAAGAACCCACGAATGTCCGTCTGTTTTATCCTGACCAGATGAATGACATGGTGTCAGAAGAGGGATTAAGAGAGCTACTTCTTCAAGCTATGAGGTGCAGAGTTAAAGGTGAAGGCAGACTAAGCAGGTTGAGTGAAACGGAGCACAGACAAATGAAAAAGGGTCAGAAATGAGCTAAAGGTAAAGAAAACTGCACAAATAATTTATTTGGCAAAGAAAATGAAATGGCACATTTATAAGGCACAAAACACATTATTAATCAAATGAATAGCACAAAGTGTATTATTAAGCAAACAAAAGGCACATACTGCTTTATTAATTAAATGAAATGTTCAAAACCACAATATTTGATAAAACTAGCAAGCATGAAATGGAATATTAATCAAACTAGTAGCACAAAATGTATTATTAAACAAACAAAAGGTGCAAACCACATTATTAATTAAACAAAATGCTTGAAACCATGACATTTGATAAAACTAACAAAACTATTCATATGGGGCTCAGAATTACCTTTGGTTTGCATAATGAGTATGTTTAAAAAAAAACGGGCACAAGAAAAGTATAATGAGCACGATAAGAGATTAAAAGGGCATAATGAGTACAATAAAAGGGCAAAATTAGCTTGAAGAGGAAGGTGACTGCATGGTTTTAGTAAAAGACCATGTTTGGTCACAAACTACTATTTCGCATTGACCAAAGCCATTCAAAGCATAATTACAGTTGTTCGAAGTATCTCAGAGTATGCAAAGTGTTTGCAGAGTGTGTGCTATATTACAGTGCAATTATTTCAGAGTTTGCTGTGTGCAAAGTACAGTTATATTGTAAAGTGCAGTGAGAGTACAACCATTTTGAAAAGGTTCTTGTGCTGTGTGCATTTATTCATAGAAAGCTGCCATTTCAGAGTGTTTCTTACACTATACAGAGTGATTTCATGAAGTGCATCCATCTTGAAAGGTTCTTGTGCTGTGTACAATTTATTCACAAAGCACAGTCATTTTGAACCATTTCTTACACTGATAATGAGTGGTTTCATAAAGTACAGTGATTTCAAAGTAAAATACAGTGATTTCAAAGTGTTCTTGTGCTACAGAGACTTATTTGGCAAAGTGCAGTTATTTCAGAGTTTGTTGTGCTACTGGACATAATTACAAGTACTGGCATAATGTTCTGGCATATGTATTTATGTATGTGTATGTTCATACATAATTTCAAGCACATTCACTACTGTGTGTTGCTATAGCAGAGGCATTTTGAAGACCTAGTCTACTTGTGTTTGATCATAAATACAGCAGATAATTGGATAGTATTCGAGCAGGAATATGACATGTTCATACAAGCAGCTTTTTCTGACAAAGATGCACATACAAAGGCATTCATTTTGCTAAAATTAGCTGGATCAGAACCTATTGTAAGCAAGCGTTCATTTGTGTATGTACCAGAAATATATGCAGGAGAAGGGGAAAACTGTCATATTGTGGTATCTGCTGAATCAAGGGAAGACCCTAAGTGCTTAAAATGTAAAATGTGCAACCCCCAGACAAATGTTACATTAGAGAGGCAATTATTTTATTCAAGAGGCCAAAAGCCAGGTGAAACTTTTGCAGCTTATATCACTGACTTGAGAAACAAGGCTATAATGCAGATTTGGTGACTTGAAAGATGAGTTAATAAAGGACAGGCTTGTGTGTGGTGTCAACAGTGCTGCAGTGAGAAAGATTTTGCTTCATGACAGTGATTAACATTGAGCAAAGCCGTAGAGATTTGTCAAATCCATGACCTCACAGAAAGGCACACAAGTATGCTTGCAAGTGCTAAAAGCATGGTTTCAACAGCCTCTAGAGCAAACATAAACAGCATGCAACACATGGCAAGTAGAAATAGGGTTAAGCACATGACAGCTGCAACCCCTGTGGGTGTTGCAGGGAGGACCCAGAGTTTTCTATCAGGTTCCAAGACTAGCTTAGTGAAAGGAGCATGCTCAGTGCAGTATAAGAGTGAGTCAGCAAAACCCAAGTCAAGTTTTATTGTTAACTGTTGTAATTGCAGTGCCAGCCATGAGTCTAAAAGAGAAAAGTGCTTAGCATTTGGTCAGCAATGCTACAAGTGTAAAAAAAATTGAATCATTTTCAAAAGTTTTGTAAATCCAGCAAGCCTCATTCAGTTATTAAGAAAGGTCACTCAAAAAACCAAGTTGATCACATAGAGAGCTGCAACCCTACTTTTTATGTAGATGGTGTATCGGTGGTCAGTGAAAAGCTTAATGCAGTAGATTTTTTGGCAAATAATGGATTATTTTGTAGTGTCCTGATCAATGGTAAACTCACAGAACTCAAAGAGGACACTGGTTCAAAGTGTAATATAATGGGTAGCAGAAACATTTTCTAAAGTGAGGGCTGGTGAGCAACTTAATTTGGCCAATTGTGTGAAGCTTGTTGCTTATGAAGGTGAAGAGATTCAAACTGAAGGCTCAATAATGCTTTCATGCTATCCGGCTGGGAACAGTTACAGTTTGCAATTTTATGTAGTCCGAAGACCCACGCAGTCATTATTAAGTCTCAGAGACAGTTTGAGAATGACACTGCTTTCTTTTACCTAAAAAGTACATCATGTAAGCATATGTCCCAGTTCCAGTTTTACTGATACTACTTTCTCAGAGTATGCCGATGTTTTCAATGACAAGCTAGGCAAACTTCCAGTTGTGTACTCTATGAAGTTAGACCCAGAGGTCATTCCAGTGGTCAGACCAGCAAGTAGAGTTTCAATAGCTATGTAGGACAAAGTTAAGGTCCAGTTAGACAAAATGGTGCAGCAAGGTGTGATTTGTCCAGTCACAGAACCAAATGAGTGGGTATCTTCCATGGTAGCTGTTCATAAGAAAAATTCAGATGAAATTAGAATATGCATTGACCCAAGAGACTTGAACAAGGCATTAAAAAGACCTCATCATCCTATGTGTACAGTCGAGGAGATTGCAACCCTCATGACAAATGCCACTGTTTTTTCTGTCTTAGATGCAGAGAGTTAATTTTGACAAGTGATGCTTGATCACAAATCTTCACTACTGACTTTTATCACTACCCCATTTTGTAAATACAGATTCCACAGGATGCCTTTTGGAATAAATCCTGCCAGTGAAGTACTTCAGAGTGCAATGGAGAAAATGTTTTCATGCTACCCGTGTGCAATAATAGTTGATGATTTACTGGTTGGAGGTAATGGTGAAACAGAGCATGACAAAAACCTCAGGAAAGTTCTGGACAGAGCACGTGAAGTGAATTTAAAGCTCAGTTGAAGTGCAAATTCAGACTACCAGAAGTTACTTATGTAGGTCATTTATTTACCAGTACAGGCTTACGACCAGATCCTTTTAAACAAGCAGCCATTCTTGAGAAGCCAGCTCAGACAATACCCAAGCCCTACAGTGTTTTCTTGGTATGGTTAACTATTTGAGCAAATTTATCCGACTTTAGTGTGTTATCAGCACCTTTCAGAAAGCTGACACACAAAAATGTTGCATGGTCATGGTTAGAACAACACCAGAGCACATTTGATAACCTCAAACAGCACATTGTTAACCCACCTACATTAAGATACTATGATGTCCACAAACCAGTTGTTCTTTCCTGTGATGCATCAAAGTTCAGTCTCGTTAGTCAGTTATTCTTCAAGAGGGCAGACCTGTTGTCTATACATCTAGTGAGATGCAGTATGCTCAAACTGAGAAAGAACTTTGGCAATTGAGTTTGCATATTTGAAGTTCCATGATTATATTTATGGCCAAGCAATCCAGCTAGAAACTGACCATCAGTCTCTAGTCACTATCTTAAAGAAGCCTATGCATTCTGCTCCAGCAAGACTACAAAGAATGATGCTCAAATTGCAAAAGTACAATTTCAAAATGATCTATACAAGGGGTAAACTTCTTTATCTGGCTGATACCTTATCCAGATCACCCAGAAATACCAGAAAACAGCTTGATGCAGAGAATTTTGACTTTGATGTTTTGGAAGTGCATATTTTTCCACCATGAGACCTGATGAGCTGAGAGATCATGCAAAGACTGATCCAATTGTGCAAAAGCTCAACTACTTATAAGTTCATAGGTTGGTACTAGGCTATCGGCCCTAGGGCCTATACAAGCCTAGCCAATAACAATTCAGTGGAATCTGAAGGTATAGAGTACAGAACAAACCACAGACATCTTCCTGTATCAGAAATGATATTGCAGCATTGTACCTGTGATACAGACTCTAGATCTCAGAGCAACCCAGACAATTTTCATACCGAAGAACATGTCGCAGTATCTATTCCCATTCCTGATGATGTCCCAAATGTCCCCAAATTTGAACATTCCTTGAAGACAGTCCCTGTTGCTAGATCCAGTTCTGACTTTTATGTTACATGATCAGGTCATATTTCAAGACCTAGTGTAAAATACACAGCAACTTGCACATAATTGTTTTATATCTGTCTAATTTTGTATAATTGCATGTCAAATAACTAGTTCTGTATAACTGCATGTCAAAAGATCATTTTTGTAAATTGCACAACATTGAATACTGTTATTTCGTATAAAGACTATTTCTTAAAGAGGGAGTATGTAGATCAAATTGTGTATATGTACCTTTAAGAATCATTTCCATATGTAGCACATGCATATAAATACAGAGCATGTGCAGGCAGCAGTGCAATTTTGAGAGAACAGCCAGAATGTTAATCTTATAGGCCGACTGACTACCACACTCATATATGTTAAGTTACAAAGCCTCATTTGTGATGTGTTTGTATGTAATAAAGCTGCTTGAACAGAACTCACAAATGTTTGTCTGTTTTATACTGATCAGACAAGTGACAAGGTCCATGGGGTTTTGGTGTGTGCTGTTGATCATAAGGTTTCCTTGGGTCTTCTGATTGATGATGGGGTTGAGGATATCATTCACCAACTTGCTGGTGTATCCGCTCACCAGAAAATCCCATTCCAAGTCCTTGATGTTCTTGATAAAATTGTGGAGTTCTTGGGAAATGCTGGCTATACATAGGCCTTGCAATTTAATGATGTTCCTCTTAAGCCTGTAGGGGTACATGCTCTTGGTGTTTAGAAGCATGTTGGCCCTAGTGGGCTTGTGGTATAGGTCATGAGTTAGTCAATGGTGGTCTGAAGTCTTGTTGATTAGTAAATCCAAAAGTTCAACTTTCTTTTGTCTGTGCGTGGTTGTGAATCGAAGAAAGGAGGTCTAGGAGCTAATGTGATCCATAAATTTCTGGAGCTGGTCCAGGTCTCCATTCAATATAATGAAGATATCATCTATGAAATGGAAAGAGAACCCTATATCTTGGAAGAGGGGGGAATTATATAGTCTCTGTTTCCCATTTCCTCAGTGCAGTGTTCACTAATCTGGGGGCCATGGCCACCCCCATTGCTATCCCTGTGGACTGTTTGTAGTACCAATCATTAAACCTGAAGCAGTTGTTGTCCAGCAGCATGAAGAGAAGCTGCTCTAATACCTCAGTTTCACCCAGTAGGGCTGTGTATTCTCTGTTGTAAGATTCAATTACTGCATCAATGTAGTAGCTGTGGGCCAGCATGGTGTACAGTGATTCAACATCAATAGTGACCAAAAATGAATCTATTTTTATGGGAACATTCTTGATTTTGTTCAGGAAGTCCATGGAATCTAGAATAAAGGCGGGGTTGTTCTCAGCCAGGGGGGTTTATTTTGTAGTCTAAAATAAATGGACATCGGCTCTGGGGAATAAATCAATAATACTTAAATTATAATATGCAATGATTTGATGGAGAATTTTTTGAGTTAGACTAAGTGTAAAAATCTCACTTTCACAGAACATGTTATAGTAGGAAATCCTCTTTACCTGAGTTACAGCAGGCATTGAGTTTATTATATTAACAAATGGACTGTGGGAGTAAGCCCATTGCAGGTAATGTATGGAGGGTTTTCCTGCCAACATAAATACAAAATTTAAAATTCTTCTGTATACATTATATGGTTGCTTCACTGCAAATTTCAAAAAACCAACCAAAACTAAATAAATATAAAAATAAATAAGTGGAACTTCCCGACAAAAACAAACATAACATTTTGTGAACTTTATGTGTTTGTTCCACACATAATTTTAAAAAAAGTAAAAAAAAAAAAATTAGATAAAACAGCTAAAAGGTGCCACTTCCTGTACTGCCCTACCACATCTGACAGATGTTGTGACTTACTCACTCAGGCTGACCAACCTGCTGGCCCTTAGATCTAACAAACACTGCTCAGTCATGTTCAGGGTGGGTAGAAGCAAAGCTTCCAGCGTGACATCATCCTTACAGAAGGAAGGTATTTTTCCCCTTAATAGCTCCACACACACAGAGTTATACCCAAATAATACTTGGGGTCCATGTGATGAGCCTTACTAAAAAGATCCTCACTTCCCTGCCTCCCTTCCAGAAGAAAATATGTGATTAGGCACTTTGTCCTTCCCTGTTATTTGTCCCGCATCCTCATACACATTATCCTAAATCTGTTTTCCTAACCAGGTTCATTGGTATGATGCAAATCTATCCACTCCAAGTGGCCTGTTGCTCTGTTCTGGATTAATTTTTTCCTCATTGTGTAGCATATGCTGAACTGGGTGTAACCGTTACACCATTGCCGCATCTGTGCAGTTCACAGCATCAAAAACTATTCACTTTGTCATATAATATTTGAAATCTTGACTGGTTCTTTTCTTAGACGCAAAATATATTTCTGCAGAAATAGGAGCCTCCTGATAACAAACAGTGTTAGAAAAATGTTTTCCAGTCATGGATGAATTGCTTGCCCCAGAGTAGCGAGTGTTGCCCTCGGTAAATGAGAGAAAAACTTATATATACGAGCTAACCACTCACTGGTCCTCCAGTATCATTGCAGGATATGCCTAGGAAGTTGGGTTTCTCTGATTAAGTTATGTTACGATTGGAGATTGATGTTCATGCTGTCAGACAAGAGCAGTGAAACTGGAGACAGATGTCTGGCTCAGAAACCTAAAAAGGAACTGGAAAGTAGTTAGTAACAATTCTAACCTGTTAGCCCAAATGTGGGTGTCCCAGTTTAAAAGCAAAGTCAGAGTATTTAATTTTGCTCCTGGCAAGGTTATAAAACAGTCAAAAAATAAATTAAGTCAATCCCAGGTTTAATTGAGCTGAGTGTGCCCGGTTTATAGTTACCTTTCTGAAGGGTCGTCCAGTTTGCCTTCATTCTCAGCCACTGTTACAGACCCTGTTAAGGAGAAACTTTAAAAGAGAAACTTTTTAGCTAAAAGCACTGATTCCAGAACATATTTAAACTTCAGCAGTCTAAGTAAGCATCATGAATAGTTTTATTGGAGGAATTAGAGTATTTAGATCCTGGCAGAGTTATGAACCAGTTGAGCATTAATACTGCCGTGTATGTCCATTACGCACTTCCCTCTCTGGAGGGCCATTCAGGTTGCCTTCATTCTCTTTCACTGTTAAAGAACTTGTTAAAGAGAAACTTTAAGCTAGAAGCCTCAGTTACAGATGAAATTTATAAATCGGCAGTCTCATTGAACATTCAGTGATTATTTTTCTGGTCCGCAGTTCCCTCTTTGGAGGCCCGTTCAGGTTGTCTTCGTTCTCAGTCATTGTTAATGAGCCTGTTTAAAGAGAAACTTTAAGCTAGAAGCCTTGGTTACAGGCAAAATTTATAAGAAAGCAGTCTCAGTGAACACTCAATAGTCGATCTTTATTCTTCAAAAATGGTTTTATTAGAAGCATTCAAGTGCTGCTCAGTACAGATTTAGTTTCCAAGTGTAAAGTGAGCTAATTTTATTGCCGATAGATGGGGAATGTCCAGGGCGACCCACCAATCGGGTTGAGTGGGTATGTTAGGGGCTGAGGCCTTTATTATGTAATTAATAATGTGTTGGAGGCATGTCCTGGAATCCCCTTTGTTACTAAAAAGGATTATTTCATTATGTTCACATTAAACATGCAATTCCAGAAACGGTTTGAGCAAGTTAATAAAAATCACTTAAACAGAAAAAGATAAAGAGAAAACACTGATTACTGTGGTGCTTTTGGGTTCTTCCTCAGGAATGCTTCACAAAAGGTTTTCAGTTTATTGTATTAAGTAAACTTAAAATTACTTAAAGTAGAAAACTTTAGCCTTCTCTTTTAAAAAGTGAATGTGCCCCGTGGCCAAAGAACAGATATTTACTTGGCAAAACAGAGGTGGGAGATTTAAGAGGATTATAAGGAGAATAGTGAGGGTGGACTGCAGTGAAATTTGGGGAATCACGAGGGGGCTTCAAAAACTTAAAAGGTACCTCAAATTTAAACCTACCAAAGTTTCTGGTCTGCAGTTCCCTCTTTGGGATGGATGGATTTCACTTTACAAATCATGGAATGTTAGCTTTTCTTTGTCATTTTAGTTTGTTAACATACAAGTTGCTGTACAAGCTGCTTTCTGGACCATTTTTGTTTGGAATATTTTCTGCATATATTATTTCTTTGTTCCCAATATAAAATGTGAAAGTCTATACTGACATTTTTACCTGTTCTCTGCCTTTCAAAGAGAGTTTAATAGGAATTAAATCACAAGGTGCAGGGTTTGAGTCTCACAAGGGATAATTGGCTAGGCTTAAAATGGCTCGCAAGGGCAGTTAGCCTAGTACTAATCTATGAATCTATGAATCTACATATCATACAGTTCTACTATACATAAGAACCAGCTGTTTTTGTAAAAAATCGTGGGACAATACTTTTCTTCACCACACCAGAAAATGAATGCCATGAAATAAGCGGTTCTTTGGCTATTTAATATATATGAATGAGCTTGTACAAGATTGGTGTTTTATGGAATGTGCCAAGAAATGGCACCTTTTAAATGCAGTACTTTAATAATGTGCAGCTGTTACACCTCATTATAGCGTACTGCAGAAACTGGCTGATAACATGTCATATTATTCAGTGACAATCATTAATATCATACAAAGTGGGTGCCTTTGCTCCCTGATCTTCACGCTGTCTCAACTGGTAGTAAATGGTGGATATTAATGAAATACTAAAGTAATTAAATATACACATGGTATTTATTACTTTCTGATACTGGTTTCCAAGTATTATAGGTGTTTCAAGGTTTGGTGTTCACTTATGCAAGTATTTTGTATTATTTCATTTATATCTCCTATTCCCTCATAGTTTGGCAAGACATATGTATTCAGTCTTCCACTTATTATGATCTATTAAACATCTCTACAAGGGCTTTGGAGTGGTCATGTGACTTATTTACATTTTTTCTGGGCTCAGATGAGTGTTCCATTTTTACAGCTCATGAATTTATTGCTTTACATGCTGCCAGGCAGAGCTTTGGTAAAATCTCAGAGTGAAACAATATTTTCCAAAATGAATCAAGGTATTTTCATTATTTTATAGATTATCACAGTAAGGTGAAACAGAATCCTAAAACAGACTTCAGCATTTATTTAAATAAATAGCCACCATGCATTTTGCAATATGAAAATGAGTCCAGTCAAAGAGCTGGTACCTTACCTCATCACTCAAGCACACAGCTTTAGGCTGATTATATATACATATTTCCTGTGTGCATTACCAAGACTGAAACTAGAAAAAAGATAATTATAAATGTTCCACAGGGCACAGTATCATGGGAAATGCATGCAGATCTCCATGAAATAATTTAGACCAGTTCATTTCTAAGCAAAATTTCACACTACCAAAATATCATCTGATGTACTCAGCAAAGCCAGAAACAGAAATGTATTTTATCCTTTGTATATGGCAGTGTTAGTTTGTTTTTGCTGAAACAAACTAAAAATTTAATATTCAGACATGAGTTTAAAGCATCATTGTGTCTTTGTTAATTCTTAACTAAAGAATGCATTAGGCAAGCACCTGTATTAATGTCACTCAGGGCCTATACACTGTGACTATAAAGTATGTCAAGGGTAAGCTAATGTACAATTAGTCATTGATTCACTCTGAAATCTGTTTTATCCAACATATAAATAAGAAAATTAAAAGGAAAGACACTCCAGCCTAACTGATCTCCTTCAGCAGATATAAATAGTTAGTTGCAGATTTACCGGGGGTGCTAGGGGAACTAAAGCTCTCCCAATTACAGCAGTGCTTACCTTTGAACTACACTGCTTTTAGCGCTAAATGTTGATTTTGAATTAATGATGTCACTACATCTTTACATTATTCCTGTGTAAGCTGCAGACTAAAGTCCATGCTCTTCTTGTGCCTCAGGCCACAGCCAATGAACCGAGGAGCACAAAGAGCTGTGAGACTTAGAAAAAGTAAGCAGAGTAGGACAGAAGTCTAGTGAAGAGAAAAACGGGAACAAGACCATGCTTCACATCAGGGTATCAATGGAAGAATTTTGTCTATATGGATTAATTGAGCTGCAACTCAGAAACAGGATTTTTTTTTTCGGTCATTATCCTTATCCTGGCAGGCAAATGGGTGAGCAGCAGAATTCTGGTCAAAGTAAAAAAAATAATTATAGGTTCATAGGTTCATACTAGGCTATCTGCCCTAGGGCATTTATAAGCCTAGCCAGAGTGTGTTTGGCTTTCGCCACCCATTTTAAATTAATTTTGCTATGCCCTTTTTCGAGGTTAGTATACTGTGCCTCTGTCTAACAGTGACACAGAAGTGATACCCGGGGTAAACCTACTATCTCCCATCCACTCATCAAGATTCCTCTTGAAGAGAGTCAATGAGGGACTCTGCCAAACCTGGACAGGGATTTTATTCCAGAGTGAAGGGAGCCTCTGGGTTATGAATCTGTCCCTCCAGCATGTCGTATTTATTTCAGTGCTGAGGTTCAAGTCTCGAGCGTAGCTCGATGGGATTTGGATTTTCTGAGGTGCAGCATGTCCATTAATTCCTGGTTGGACATGGCTTTATACGTCAGGCACAGATCGCCTCTGAGCAGGCGGTATGCCACTGAGTAGAGCTGGAGTTTCTTTAACCGGGCAGCATATGGCATCTGTTTGAGCCCTTTGATCCTCTTGGTGAGGTACTTTTGGGGTCTTTCCAGTTGCTGCAGGTGTCTGGTAAGGTACATCCCAAAAGGGGCATTGTACTCAATTATGGGCCTGATGAGGGATGAGTAAAGAGGCACGATGACCTCCCCTGATCTAGATGTGAATCCCTTCATGATTAGGTGGGCTATATAAAATGTTTATCTAATCACTTTGGCCACGTGGTTGTCAAATGAGAGATTGCTATCAACTTGGGTCCCCAGGTCCCTAATTACTTCTTCTGTACTTAATGGATTACCACCTATGTGGTAATTTGTGGGCACTGTTTTGCCAAAGGGGATGACTATACACTTTTTGGCGTTTAGCTTGAGGCCATGGCTCTGCCACCAGTTGTCTGTTTCTATGAGGCCCTTTTGGAGGATGCTTGTATCGGCTGGAGTGTCGATTATGGCGCCCAGTTTGCAGTCATCTGTGAACTTGGTCAGCCACAGTCCTTCCGTGTTGGCCTGTACCTCTGAGAAATATATACCGAACAAGAGAGGTCCCAGGACTGAGCCTTGAGGGACGCCACTTGTAACTGGTTTGGAGTCTGACATGGCTCCAGCAATTCTAACCATGTGGGTTCTGTCCTTGAGCCAATTTGCAACCCATCTAGTGACATAGGGGTTTATATTTAAGCTGGTGAGCTTATCTATAATGCCCGAGTGGGGTATTGTATCGAAGGCTTTTGCGAGGTCCAGGTAGGCTGTGTGGACCACCTTCCCCTCATCAATGGCCTTGGTGACTGTTTCAAAGAAATCAACCAGGTTTAAGGGGCAGGCTCTGCCCTTAACAAAGCCAAACTGGGTAGGATCCAGTGTCTGTAGGTCCCCAATATCTTTATTTATGAGGTCCATGATGATCCTTTCCATAGCTTTGCAGACCAAGCTAGTCAGGCTTATGGGGCGATAGTTTCTAGGATCCGTTGAGGCACCACCTTTGTGGACAAGGACCACTGTTGCTGTACGCAACTCTTTGGGTACATATCCTGTAGTAAGGCTGAGACTGAACAGTAGTTTTATGTTTGGGTTTAGCTCTTCTTGGAGTTCATGTAGGATGCAGCCCGGGACACCGTCTGGTCCCATTGATGCTGTGTTTTTTGCTTTGGAGAGGGCAGCTCTTACCTGAGCATCTGAAATGTCTGGGGGGCAACACTCTGCTGGGATAGATATTTGCCCTTTTGGTGGGGAGGGGAGAAGTTTGCGCTGAACCTGTCAGCTAGGATGTTGGCAATGTCTGTGGGTTCGGTGTATTTTTTGTTATTTTGGACTAATTCTGAGCATATCTGGGAATTCCCACCCAGGTTCCTAACATGACTAAAGAAAGCCTTTTGATTATCCTTAGTGTCCTGTGCAAGATTTCTCTCGAAGCTGGCCTTAGACGATTTTATGAGTGCCCGTAGTTTTTTGCTAATACTGATCAGAGATGCCTTCTTTTTTTGGGATTTTGCCTTATCATGTAGTAGCTTCCTCTTCTATTGTATAGTTTGTTTATGGCTGTGGTCCACCAGACAGGACGTCTGCCTTTGGAGGATTGGGACTTGGTTTTATTTGGGATTGCATGATCCATGCATTCCTGAAGGTGTTCATAGAATGCGTTTATAAAGGATTCTGCATTCTGGGCCGTATTTTCCACAGGCCCGGGGACTTTGAAGGATTCCACCTCAGTTTTGAGGAGTGTGAAATTTGCATTAGAGAAGTTTTTCACTGTGGTTTTCAGGGCAAGGGGTGGAGTCGGGATGTGAATATCCAGTGAGATTAGTTTATGGTCTGATCTTACCAATGAGGGATACACTTCTGGTCTGGAGCATAGAGTCCCCATGTTGGTGATGATCAGGTCCAGTATGTTTTCCCCTCTTGTGGGAGTGGTAACGAGTTGTTCCATAACATTTGAGTTTATAAATTCTAGGAACCTTTGGGCTAGGGTGTTGGAGCTAGAGTAATGCTCCCAGTCTATGTTTGGGTAGTTGAAGTCGCCCAATATAATGGTGTTTGGCGAGACCTTCATATTTTCCAGTGTTCTCAGGAAGGCCGAGTGGGGTTCCTGGGTTTGGGAGGGTGGTCTGTAGCAGGCTATAAACTGGAAGGCAGCTTTACCCACTGTTAGTTGCACATGGATAGTCTCTGATGCTTCGTGCTGTGCCACCAACCTGGAGGTGTGGGTATCTTTGACGAATATTGATACTCCCCCTCCTTTTGTGGTTCGGTCCAAGTTTTGGGGCCGAAAAGCATGGTATGAGGTATAGCTTGGTAGTGCTGGGGTGCTCTCGGGAGCCTTGAACCAGGTTTCTGTTACTGCACAGATATCGATGTTCTCCATGCTAAGGAGAGTTTCGAGTGCGTGCATCTTGAGGTTTAGACTTCTGGCATTGAGTAGCATTACTCTTGGTTTCTTATCCCTTGTGATACCTATGGAGGTGGGTTTGTCTTTTGAGCCTTGCCTAAAAAAGGCACTATGGGGGTAGCAAGAGCCTTTGTCAATATCCAAAAGCCCAGGGGTGACAGGTGCAAGCCGTCCCTAGCGAAGCATTGTGGCTTGTCGAGCATGTCATCCCAGGCTGACAGGCATTGATTCCCTTTGAATGACACCAATACTTAAGCCAATTGTTGAAATTGATCATCTTGTCTTCATATTGTGGCATCATTCTTGGTGAGGGTAAGATGCTACTCAAAGTCAGGGTCATACCGGCCTGGGCTACATGCTCAGAGAGCTCCTCTATGTCTCTTTTCATGTAGTCCAGGGAGGTACGTCTCAGGTCATTCACACCAGCATGGACAATGACTGAGTCATATTTGTACTTGCCTTGGAGTGACCTGAGTGCTTGTGTTATGTGGCGGATCCTAGCGCCCGACAGGCAGCTCACCGTGACCTTCTCCTTGTTCAGCCTGGTGAGCGGGACGTCAGTGTGCCTGACAATAGAGTCACCTATTACAAGTGTATCAGGTGTGTTGTTTAGCCTTAAGGGCTGTGACTGTTTGGCACACTGGCTTTGTGAGCTATGTGTTGCACGTGTTTTGTTTTGGGGTAGCGGTTGCTTGGGTGTCTGCTTTGGAGGTCACTGCTGCATAGGCAGATTTTTATTTAGAGCCTCCGAGTATGTTTTTGTGTGTTTATGTGTTTGGTTTGCTGTCGTGGTAGGTCTATGTGAGACTGGAATTGTAGTGAGTGTGGTTTCCTTCTCCTCCTGACTGGTTTCACCAGTACTGAGTTGAGAGAGCTTAGCCTCCAGTATGGCTATATGGTTGCATCTCTCACATGTGTTGGAACTTGTTGGAAGGAGGAGAGGGTTGTCTGTGTACAAGAGGCAGTTGTAACATTGCCTCAAGATTCCCAGATTCACCAGCTGGACCGGAGAGGAGATTGACAAGTGACCTTTGGACATGTTAGAATAGTATTGGGAATTCCTTTATAATTGAAAAAAAGGGCTAATGGGGAACAAGGTACTCAAGGGGAGTTTGTGAGGGTGTAGTGCTTTTAATTTTTTAGTGCTGACTTATATAATTGCTTTAGTGAGCAAGTGCCAGGTAACTTAAATGCAATGTGTTACAGGTAACTTAAATGCAAAAATGACAAACAGTAACTTTCTTTCAAGTGAAACAAGGAAATAAGTACAGTAAGCAATGCAGATATCAATAGGGATCCACAGAAGTGCTGAAAAGCCGCATTTTAGGTGGAATTAGCATTTCAGGGAAATAACAAGCAAACAAACAAGCATACAAACAAAGCTAGATTCAGCAGGCCTGGATCTAGTCTATGCTACAGCAAACAAGGTGTACCAATTTCAGTAAGAAACGGTTCAAATATGCAGGCACTATAAGCCTTTAACCAGAAATTCCCAGGTCAGAAGGGCAGAGTCCAGCCTCTCCTCCCACAAGAGTGCAGACCACGAACCTCCTTAATGTAAAATAACTGGCCTGAAGCCCAAGTGCTTAAACCAGAACTAATACACTTTTAGAATAACAGACACTGAGCCCTCAATCAGCAGTTCCCAACTTAGAAGGATGTAAGCTACCTGTCCTGCCACCACAGTGCAGGCCACAAACCTTCCTAATGTAAAACAACTGGTCTGAAGCCCAAGTGCTTAATCCAAAAGACTTAGAATGATAGCTACACTTTAATCAAGTTACTACCAAGCAGTAATACAATTGAATACTTTAAAGAATGCCTGGATTAGTGCTCAAGTTATACAAACAAAGCTAGATTCAGCAGGCCTAGATCTAGTCTATGCTACAGCAAACAAGGTGTACCAATTTCAGTAAGAAGCAGTTCAAATATGCAGGCACTATAAGCCTTTAACCAGAAATTCCCAGCTCAGAAGGGCAGAGTCCAGCCTCTCCTCCCACAAGAGTGCAGACCACAAACCCTTCTAATGTAAAATAACTGGCCTGAAGCCCAAGTGCTTAAATCAGAATTAATACACTTTTAGAATAACAGACACTGAGCCCTCAGTCAGCAGTTCCCAACTTAGAAGGATGTAAGCTACCTGTTCTGCCACCACAGTGCAGACCACAAACCTTCTCAATGTAAAACAACTGGTCTGAAGCCCAAGTGCTTAAACTAAAGGCTTAGAATGAGATACACCAAGCAGTAATAAATACAATTGAGCACTTTTAAGATGACGCAAAAGCAAAATAAAGTGGGAAGAAACACAAATACAGTAAAAGCAGATAATTTTTTTTTTCAGAAAAGTAGCAAAAACAGTAGTAAAAACAATTCACATGCAGTGCAAGCTGGCACACTTGAGTATGTAGCAATATTAGTCCACACACAGTTTGAAAAAATGTAATTAAATTAAAAAGGACTAAAAGCAAGTGCAGAAAGGGTTTATTAGGTAGAATGCGGTAAAGAGATGGGACTGGGGGAGTGTCCTAGATCAAATCTACAGTGGGGCGGGCACTGCAAAAGCCACCAAATTTAAACTACAAACAAGAACAGGGGGTGGGGAAACCAGTTTCAACAGAGATGTGAGGAATCAGAGTGCAAATTATAAAACCAAAAAATATATACTGATCTCTGTATATTTGCAGAACAGTAAGACAACAGATATCTAAGCAACAATTTAGCTCTATAATACAGAATAATACAGAAAAATATACTCAGCTCTATATATTTGCAGATAGTCTTGTAAGGCTGTCTCTCAAAACACAGGTTCCACTTTAAAATGTTAAAAGAGGCAAAAGCAAAATAAGGTAATAAAGTAGGAAGAAACATAAATACAGTAAGGCAGATGAAGTGCAAAATTTTTTTTTTTTTTTTTTTTTTCGAGATGGAGGAAACAGAGCAGATTAAGATACTATAGGGGAATGCCCTTCCCGAGTGCTCTCTCTGTACACTGCAGAGGAGATGGGACTGGTAAGAGTATCCAAAATCAAAATATGATCTCACTGTACTCAGTTGAGTGAGCGAATGAGATGGGTCCAGGAGGAGTGTGCAAAAAGAGATTTATAGCAGGGGCGGGCAATTCCAAAGCCACCCAAGATTAACACCACAACAAGAAACAGGGAAGGGGGTGGGGAACTACTGCAGAGATTCAGAGACGCACACAATATTTACTGAATGCAAGACACACAATATTTACTCACTCAAATCTTAAATAAGTGCAGAAAATATACTTAAATCAGCTTATGTCCAGTTGATGTATGCAGACAAGTCTCAGTAGCCAGCAACTCGATTTAAAAAAATTAAATCAAATTAATTAATTATGACTTACTAAGGTACAAAAAGGGACTTTTTTAATTATTCCTTGAAGTATCCTTCTCTTCATTGATTTCTGCTTCTGTTTTCATTATCTTATTAAAGCTAAGAGGATGATATAAAAGTAGCATGCTGTGGCTGACTGCCCTCAGTCACATTTTAAAAATGCAGACCAAAGGAGAACTGACCAGTGAACAAAAACACAAAAGGTGTGTGTGTGTGTGTGTGTGTGTGTGTGTGTGTGTGTGTGTGTGTGTGTGTGTGTGTGTGTGTGTGTGTGTGTGTGTGTGTGTGTAGGGGGGGTCAAGTAACACAGGCAAGAATAATCACCTTGGACTAAATTTAATACCTAGTATCACAGATTCCACTTATGACTTTAACTGTTGTGCGAAAATGAGTTACTTCCTGCAGTTAAGTGATAACAGCTTTATATGAGTATTTCTAAATATGCAGATTATGAAAACAAAATTAGGAGCGAGCATACCAAGTAGTGGGAGTATGTAGTAAAAAGTGATTATTGACATTCATGTTTGTTCAGCAATAGTTTCTCTATCCTTATCTGTCTCAGATTAGCAACTAATGTGTATGTTAACATTTTCTGATATTCATTTAGTTATCAAGTGTTGGAGATGCATGGTTGTGCCTTTGGGAGGAGGCTTATACTCAGACTGTAATAAGTATGATGCTGGAATAAAGCAAATCTGTAAACTTCTGAGCAGTGCCAAAGTCTGCTCTTCAATTTTTCCCTTAGATCTGCTAATTCTCTCCTCACTTGCACTTTTACTAACTTATTAGTCTAGCACTTTACCAGACTTCACACGTAGGAATTATTGTAGTACACAAAACTGCTACCAGCACTAAACATTCTACAAGGAAACAGCTCCAGTACTTATTATTAATACCCACCCCTCCAGATGTGTCTAAAGGTCAGTTCCCTGTGCTTTCTCCTATTAACCTGGTGAACTTGGGCATCCTGAGGCACTGTAGCATATGCCTCATGTACACTGACAACCCTCTCCCCTCTTACCTCCCAACACTCAGACTTGTGAGAGATGCACTTATATATCCAAATTGAAAGCCACTCACTCTCCAGCCAAGACTGGAATAGCTGTTCAAGAGGAGAAGGTCAACACTTGCACCACACCACATGGAACACATAGCCTTCCAGAACACACACCAGCAGTGACTTCACATGAAAACACAAACTACACATCCACCTTTGCGGAGGCTCTCAATAACAATCTACCCAAAGACCAGAGACCTCCAAGACAGAAATGCACTCGACCACCACAACACAACAGTAATCACGAGACACATAACTCTCCTAAACAATGTGCCACTCAACCAAAGCCCCTAAGGCAAAACAGCATGCCCAACACACTAGTCATAGGTGACACGATAATGAGCCACACTAACGTCCCATTCACTAGGTTGAATAAAGAGAAAGTAACAGTCAGTTGCCTGTCATGTGCCAGGATCCACCACATAATGCATGCACTCAGGTCCCTCAACAACAGGTACAAATATGACTCAGCCATTGTACATGTGGGTGTGAATGACGCGAGACTTACCTCCCTGGACTATATGAAAAGAGACATGGAGGAGCTCTCAGATTATGTAGCCCAGGCAGGTATGACCCTAGCCCTGAGCAGCATCCTACCATCACCCAGAATGATACCACAGTACAAGCAGAAAATGACTGATTTCAACAATTGGCTAGGTTTCTTGTGTCATTCTAAGGGGATCCAGTATCTGTCTGCCTGGGATGACATGATTGACAGACCTCGATGCTTTGCCAGAGATGGCCTGTATCTGTCCCCCCTGGGCTCCTGGATACTGGCCAAGGCTCTTGCCACCCCTATAGTGCCTTTTTTAGGCAGTGTTCCAAAGACCAAATTACCACTGCAACAGCTACAAACAAATGCAATCTGAGGGTTATGCTGCTTAACGGTAGAAGTCTAAATCTCAAAATGCACTCACTCAAAGCACTCCTTAAAATGGAAAACATCGACATTTGTGCTGTAACAGAGACCTGGTTCAAGGCAGCAAAAAGCACCTCTGCACTACCAGGCTATAACTCATTCCATAACTTTCAGCCCCAGAACTTGGACTGAAGCTCCAAAGACAATGGTGTTTCCATATTCATAAAGGATGCACACACCTCCAGACTGGTAGAGCAACATAACTCATCAAAGATACTTCAGGTGCAGATAACATTAGGTAAGACATCAATTCACATCATAGCCTGCTATAGGTCCCCAACCATGTCACAAGACTCACACTCCATGTTCCTAAGCACCCTGGAGAATATTAGGGTCCAACCTAACACTCTCACACTAGGCAACTTCAACTACCCCTCCATTAACTAGGAAAACTGCTCATGTACCAATACACTTGCCCAACGCTTCCTGGAATTCATTGATTCCAATGCCTTGGACCAGCTCATTCTTATCTGCACTAGAGGTAGCAACATCCTTGACCTGGTCATTACTAACTTGGATGATCGTTGCTCTACACCAATAGTCAACTCCTCCCTGGTTAGATCTGACCACAAACTAATCACCTTGGAAATACACATCCCTCCCCACCCTGCAAAGGTAACCACCATGACAAACTTCTCCAACGCTAACTTTAGGCTCCTAAAAACTGAGGTGGCTAACTTCACGGCACCCATGCAAATGGAGAATAGTTGCATGACTGCCGAATCATACACCAATGTACTGTACAAACACGTACACAAATGCATGGATCTAGTCATACCCAACAGAACCAAGAAGCTCTACTCCAAAAAAAGCAAGCCAATCTGGTGGTCCACTGCCATAAACAAACTCTACAACAGAAGGAGGAAACTGATGCGGAATAAGGTGAAGTCCCAAGACTGGAACAACTCCCTTATCAGCCTCAACAAAAAGTTGAGATCCCTCATCAAATCCTCTAAAACTAGCTATAAAAACAGAATTGCAGCAGATAGTAAAGGCAACCACAAGGCCTTCTAAGGTTATGTAAAGAATCTCCACAGCAATACCCAGATTTGCTCTGAGCTACTGCACAATGGTACCTTCTATACCGAGCCAACAGATATTGCCAACATATTGGCCGACAGTTTAAGTGCCAACTTTACCCCTCCCCCAACAAAGGACAATCACAATACGAGTAGATTGCCAGGCATCTAGCATTACTGCTGCACAGGTTAAAACAGCACTGTCCAAGGCCAAGAATACAGCTTCTATGGGACCTGACAATATCCCTGGCTGTGTTCTACATAAGCTACAGAGTGAACTGGCACCTCACCTGTGTGCCCTGTTCAATCACAGCCTCACCTCAGGCCTTGTCACTACTGAATGGTGCACTGCTACAGTCATCCTTCTCCACAAAGGAGGAGCGATGACAGACCCTGGGAACTATCGCTCCATTAGCCTGATGAGTCTGATATGCAAAGCTATGGAACACATCATCATGGACGTAATAAACAAGGATATAGTAAATCTTCAAACTCTGGATCCCACACAGTTTGGTTTTGTGAAGGGTAGATCATGCCTGCTCAACCTAGTTGACTTCTTTGAGTCAGTCACCAGAGCTGTGGATGAAAGCAAGGTGGTTCATACAGCCTACCTTGATCTGGTCAAGGCCTTTGATACCATTCCCCACTCAGGAATCATAGAAAAACTCATTAAGCTAGGCATCAACCCCTATATCACTAGGTGGGTTGCAAACTGGCTCACAGATAGAACTCACAGTGTGAAAGTAGCTGACTCCAAGTCAGACTGCTGACCAGTCACAAGTGGAGTCCCACAGGGTTCAGTGCTGGGTCCTCTCCTGTTTGGTATCTACTTCTCTAAAGTCCAGGCCAACAAGAAGGGACTCTGGCTGACAAAATACACAGACAAGTGCAAGTTAGGAGCTATTAACTACTCCCCAAGTGATGTTGACATCCTACAGAAAGGCCTCACTGAGACCAACGACTGGTGTCAGAACCATGGCCTTAAGCTCAATGCCAAAAAATGTGTCATCTCCTTTGGGAAAAACCCAGTTCCCATGAATCACCACATCGATGGCAGTCCACTGAACATAGAAGGCATTATAAGAGATCTGGTAAAACAGGTTTACAGCAACCTTTCTTTCGACCACCACATTGCCACTGCAGTCAGAAAGTCCTTCTATGTGGCACATCTCATTACTAAGGGTTTTGCATCCAGGAAGAAAGAGGTCATTGTCTCCCTCTACTCTTCCCTCATTAGGCCAATCATCAAGTACAATGCCCCATTTGACATGTACCTCACTAGGCACCTGCAACAACTGGAGAGACTGCAAAAGTACCTCACAAAGAGGATCCTAGGCCTTAAACACTTGTCCTATATGGACAGACTCAAAAAACTCCAACTATTCTCTGTCTCATATTGCCTAATTAGAGGCGATCTCTGCTTGACTTACAAAGCCCTGTCTGACCCAGCTCTATTAGAAATGGTACATCTAAAGAAATCCCAATCCCTTCACACCACACGCTCCAGAGAACTCAAGCTCATTACCACAATCAACAGAACATGCTGGAGGGACAGGTTCATAACCCAGAGACTGCCCATGCTATGGAATAGACTTCCCATACATGTCAAGCAGAGCATCTCACTGGCCCTCTTCAAGAGAAATCTTGATGACTGGATGGGAAATAGAAAATTCACCCCGGGGATTACTCCAGTGGCTCTACCCGACAGAGGCACTGGGAACTAAGGTCGGGTGGCACAATGCCAGGGTAATCCTATGGGCTAGGCTTGTAAAGGTTCCAGGGCCATTAGCCTACTACACACCTATGAACCTATGGCTCCTTTAAGAAACTGTTCTTTCATTTCTTATATAAATACAAAGCAAACATTCTGCAGATTATTAAATGACTAGCCAATAACCAGACAGGAATCAAAGGTGAGAATCAAACGTTGTAGCTTGTGGTTGTGAGGTAAACATGTTAACCATTATGCCAACCCCCAACCACATTTTTGAGTTGTGTCAAGGCAGTTGGCATCAGATCTCATGTGTGTTTATTTATTTATATATTAGCAATTTCTGAACCAGCTCAACTAATGTTTTTAATCACAACTCATGTATATTAAATATAATATAAACTACATGTATTATGTGGATTAGATTGTTGTTGTGTCTTTCGGCTTTTCCTGGTTAGGGGTCGCCACAGCGGAACTCTGGTCCACTAATGATTGGCAGTAGATTTTTACGTACCGAGTTGCCAGCCCTGACGCACAACCTTCAATGAAGGTACGCCCATTCACGCATGTCTGCACACAGAAGACGCTTTAGCTGAGAATCGAACAGGACAACGTCTTACTGTGAGGCAACAACGCTACCGCAGCACCACAGTTAATATGTGGATTAGATGTAAAAGATTAAGTGAGCAGCTTCACAGTTAGAAGAAAAATTTTGAAGATATCTTTGCATGGCAACTTGGCAAGGTAACAATATTAATAAAGTGGTAGAATGATGCATATAAATGACAAGAAGAAAGCATACCTTGACAAACCTGCCAAGCAATAGCAGTTAGTACAACACACATTGGTAAAGATTTAGCAAAACATTCAGAATGGCAATCATTAACATGTTTTAACTTGCATCACAAAAATAATTGCAATTAGCTTCATTAAGTCACTGTTCACTTAATGAAACTTTGAAGAGTAATACATTTTGATTGCCTGTCACCTTCCTAGGAAAGTTATTCCGTATAGCTGGCCCTATTCTAGAAAGGGCTACTTCACCTATGATATACTTAAACCTTGGTTGAGTGAGTGTACGAGCATTAACCTGTGTGGTTCTTAATCAGTAGCCTACCTCCCTAGTTAGTAGTAACCTTTTCATAGGTGGATAGTAACCATATTGGAGGATTTTATAAATTAAAGGAGCATGGAGAGGGAGAGTTTTGTCTGTTATGGGAAGCTATTTAACTTATTTTAATAGCTCACAGCGATGCATATTTATGTCTAACAGTAGAGTAAAGATGAAAATTTTTTTTTCAGTGGTTTGAACTTTGTGTCTCCTTTGGGCTAAATGGAGATAGAACAGATGCACTCCATATTCTAGTTGCATGAACACTGATCTCACCTTATCTCATCTATATCCTATTACCTAATCTCCTTATTATCCCCCATCTCTCCCCTCTCATTTGTCACTCACAGTTGTTTTTCTCCTCTTCTCTCCTTTTCTACTTTCATTTTTATACTATATATATATATATATATATATATATATATATATATATATATATATATATATATATATATATATGTATATAGATACAGTCAATTTTTACTACATTCTGTATTCCATTTTATGTCAATTTAGGCATAATTTATGTCTAAATATTCTGTACATGCTGTACTGCAGCAACACTTTGTTTCTCTACATCCAAAGCTGAGCCTGAAAATTGTCATTGCTGATCACTGCCCTATATCTCAGTGAAAAATGTAAATAAAATAAATACAATAACTAAATTGTTTGTTAACTGAGAGCTTAGACCTTTGGTTCCTGCTTGGTTAGTATTGCTCCCTTGGTTAGAATCACTGCATTAATGAGATAATTTTCTATATTCTCATTCTTAATATCTTTCATCATATTGTATGAGCATTCTGGGAATTATAGTTGATTTTCTGGCTTGAGGAAGCTTTATAGTGTCTTAGCTTGGGTGGGGGGTTCAATTCTTCCTTTAAAGACTGCATGTGTTTATTTATCCTGTATGTTAGAAGTTCTAAGCGTATCTCATTAAAATAAATCTTTGGGTAGCAAAACAGGTACACTATCTAATAGTGATTCATAAATCTAGGCTTTGTCAATAATATATATATTTACCATCCAGGCTCACAGACAACTTTGCCAATTATCAGTGATGCAGTTTTCTGGAAACTAGATCATATTTTAAGACTTTTATTGGATTATCACTTAAGCTATAGACATACATTTATATAAAATAAAACAAATCATATTAACGTGTTCCTAGTTACAAACATTATACATCATATGTATTCTTTTTGTATAGCTATCATCAATCCAACATTACATAAATTGCTCAATTCCTGCCTTTCCTTAAATAGAAACTAGATCTTTAATCTAATAAAACTCACACAGTGAGTACAAGATAAATGAGTACTGTAACTCACTCTGCCTCTCTTCCTAAATCTGACCACAGGCTCTCGGTCATGATTTACTGTCACGCTTACTCATAGCCAGTTTTCATTATTATATTTTTCAGTCTTCCTTGCCAAACAAAGGATGAGGCACCTCTGCAACAAGGGGATTATGCTGCAAAATTTTCAAATATAATGTTATCAACTCCTCATCCAAATATATTATTTATTCTGCCCCCAGTGCTGAACACTCAACTTCCTATTTGTCTCATTTAACACTTTAAACAAATTCACAGTTCATTAAACAAATTGCATGTCCTACTGCTGAACAAAAAAGGGGCCTGTTACACCAGCAATAACTATTATAACAGTCCCTCATTCTGCCAGTCATTGCTTTTTACACCCATCCATTTGGTTATTGTGAGCTGCTGAAGACAATCCTTTCAAATGGTGAAATAAGGTTCTTCTTTTTAGGTCTGTCTAAGCTGATGATGTCTCCATGCCAGCAGACAAAAGAATCCCTGTTGGTGCTGATTTCTGTACTTAGTCTGCAAGATTACTTGTTTCCACATCTTGAAAAGATATAACAAAAAAAAAAATTCCCATCAAATGCACTTGACAGTTTTCCATTTAAGTAATATAAGTAGCAGAGAAATTATTTCTTAGACTGAAAATGCTTAAGAATGTTAGCAAAAATTTGCAGAAAGGAATAGAGTTCGGCCGCATCTCAGCATTCCATGTTCTGCTCCCAGTGGGTGCATTTGCATCATACATCCAGCTCTGATGCTACTTTCTGCCAGCACTATCTCAGCTGCTGTTCCTAATCAATAGTCAATTTCTTCATACATACCACTAACAGTACCTCATCTTTCTCTCCTTCTCTCTCTCTCTCATGCATTGTGAATTCACTGTTTGTTCTGATGCCACAGTTTCCTCAGGAAAACAATTCTATTGGTTCATAGGGTCATAGGTGTGTACTAGGCTGATGGCCCTGGGGCCTTTACAAGCCTAGCCATAGCATTACTCTGGCATTGTGCCACCTGACCTTAGTTCCCAGTGCCTTTGTCGAATAGAGCCAGTGGAGTTATCCTCGGGGTGAATTTTCTATTTCCCATCCACTCATCAAGATTTCTCTTGAAGAGGGTCAGCAAGGTGCTCTGCTTGACATGTATGGGAAGTCTATTCCATAGCAAGGGCAGTTTCTGGGTTAAGAACCTGTCCCTCCAGTACGTTCTGTTGATTGTGGTAATGAGGTTCAGGTCTCTGGAGTGTGTGGTGCGGAGGGATTGGGATTTCTTTAGATGTAGCATTTCTAACAGAACTGGGTCAGACATGGGTTTGTAAGTCAAGCAGAGATCGTCTCTAAGTAGGCAATATGAGACAGAGAATAGTTGGAGTTTTTTGAGTCTGTCCATATAAGACAATTGTTTAAGGCCTAGGATCCTCTTTGTGAGGTACTTTTGTGGCCTCTCCAGTTGTTGCAGGTGTCTAGTGAGGTACATGCCAAATGAAGCATTGTACTCGATGACTGGCCTAATGAGGGAAGAGTAGAGGGAGACAATGACCTCTTTCTTCCTGGATGCAAAACCCATAGTAATGAGATGTGCCACATAGAAGGACTTTCTGACTGCAGTGGTAATGTGGTGATCAAAAGAGAGGTTGCTGTCAACCTGTGTTCCCAGATCTCTTATAACTCCTTCTGTGTTCAGTGGACTACCATCAATGTGGTAATTCATGCGAACCAGATTTTTCCCAAAAGGGATGATGACACATTTTTGGCATTGAGCTTAAGGCCATGGTTCTGACACCAGTAGTTGGTCTCAGTGAGGCCTTTCTGCAGGATGTCAACATCACTTGGGGAATTAATAGCTCCCAACTTGCAATCATCTGCGAACTTTGTCAGCCAGATTCCCTTCTTGTTGGCCTGGACTTCAGAGAAGTAGATACCAAACAGGAGCGGACCCAGGACAGAACACTGTGAGACTCCACCCATGACTAGTGGGCAGTCTGACTTGGATTCAGCTACTTTTACACTGTGGGTTCTATCTGTGAGCCAGTTTGCAACCCACCTAGTGATATAGGGGTTGATGCCTAGCTTAGTGAGTTTTTCTATGATTCCTGAGTGGTGAATGGTATCAAAGGCCTTAGCCAGATCAAGGTAGGCTGTATGAACCACCTTGCTTTCATCCACAGCTTTGGTGACTGACTCAAAGAAGTCGACCAAGTTGAGCAGGCATGATCTACCCTTCACAAAACCAAACTGTGTGGGATCCAAAGTTTGGAGATTCCCTATATCCTTGTTTATTAGGTCCATGATGATGCGTTCCATAGCTTTGAATATCAGAGTCATCAGGCTAATGGGGCGATAGTTCCCAGGGTCTGTCATTGCTCTTCCATTGTGGAGAGGGATGACTGCAGCAGTGCGCCATTCAGTAGGGACAAAGCCTGAGGTGAGGCTGTGATTGAACAGGGCACACAGGCGAGGTGCCATTTCACTCTGTAGTTCATGTAGAACACAGCCAGGGATATTGTCAGGTCCCATAGAAGCTGTATTCTTGGCCTTAGACGGTGTTGTTTTAACCTGTGCAGTAGTAATACTGGGTGCCTGGCAGTCTACTGGTATTGTGATTGGTCCTTTGGGGGGGGGTAGATTTGGCACTGAATCTGTTAGCCAGTATACTGGCAATATATTTTGGCTCAGTATAAGAGGTACCATTGTGCAGCAGCTCAGAGCAAATCTGGGTATTGCCATGGAGATTCTTTACATAACTATAGAAGGCCTTGTGGTTGTCTTTATTATCTGCTGCAATTCTGTTTTCATAGCTAGCTTTAGAGGATTTGATGAGGGATCTCAACTTTTTGTTGAGGCTGATAAGGGAGTTTTTCCAGTCTTGGGACTTCACCTTATTTTGTATCAGTTTCCTCCTTCTGTTGTAGAGTTTGTTTATGGCAGGGGACCACCAGATTGACTTCCCTTTTTTGGAGGAGAGCGTCTTGGCTCTACTGGGTATGGTGAGATCCATGCATTTGTGTACGTGTTCATACAGTGCATTGGTGTATGATTCCGCGGTCATGCAACTATTCTCCATTTGCATGGCTGCCGTGAAGTTAGCCACCTCTGTTTTTAGGAGCCCAAAGTTAGCTTTGGAGAAGTTTTTCATGGTGGTTACCTTTGCAGTGGGGGGGGGGGGTTGTGGGAGGAATGTGGAATTCCAATGTGATTAGTTTGTGGTCAGATCTAACCAGGGAGGACCTGACTATTGGTGTAGAGCAACAGTCACCCATGTTAGTAATGAACAGGACAAGAATTTTGCTACCTCTAGTGGGGGTAAGAATGAGCTGTTCCAGGGCATTGGAATTAATGAACTGCAGAAAACGTTGGGCAAGTGTATTGGTACATGAGTAGTTTTCCCAGTTAATGTAGGGGTATAGTTGAAGTCACCTAGTATGAGAGTGTTAGGTTGGACCCTAATATTCTCCAGGGTGCTTAGGAATGTGGAGTGTGAGTCTTGGGACATAGTTGGGGACCTATAGCAGGCTACGACCTGAATCGCTGTATTACCCAATGTTAGCTGCACCTGAAGTATTTCTGATGGGTTATGTTGGGCTACCAGTCTGGAGGTGTGCGTATCCTTTATGAATATGGAAACACCACCACCTTTGGAGTTTCAGTCCAAGTTCTGGGGCCGAAAGGTGTGGAAAGAATTATAGCTTGGTAGTGTAGGGGTGCTTTCTGCTGCCTTGAATCAAGTCTTTGTTACTGCACAAATGTCGATGTTCTCCATTTTAAGGAGTGCTTCGAGCATGTGCATTTTGAGATTTAGACTTCTAGCATTGCGCACCATGACCCTCAGATTGCATTTGTTTGTAGCTGTTACAGTGGTAATTTGGTCTTTGGAACACCATCTAAAAAAGGCACAATAGGAGTGGCAAGAGCCTTGGCCAGTATCCGGAAGCCCAGGGGGGACAGATGCAGGCCATCTCTGGCAAAGCATTGAGGTCTGTCAATCATGTCATCCCAGGCAGACAGATACTGAAGCCCCTTAGAATGACACCAGAAACTTAGCCAATTGTTGAAATCAATCATTTTCTGCTTGTACTGAGATATCATTCTTGGCGATGGTAGAATGCTGCTCAGGGCTAGGGTCACACCCACCTGGGCTACATAATCTGAGAGCTCCTCCACGTCTCCTTTCATGTAGTCCAGGGAGGTACGTCATAGGTCATTCACAACCACATGTACAATGATTGAGTCATATTTGTACCTGTTGTTGAGGGACCTGAGTGCATGCATTATGTGTTGGATCCTGGCATCTGACAGGCAGCTGACTGTTACTTTCTCTTTATTTAACCTAGTGAGTGGGACATCAGTGTGCCTCACTATTGAGTCACCTATGACTAGTGTGTTGAGCATGCTGTTTTGCCTTAGAGGCTTTGGTTGAGTGCCACACTGTTTAGGAGAGTTATGTGTCTCGTGACTAGTGTTGTGTTGTGGTGGTCAAGTGTGTTTCTGCCTTGGAGGTCTCTGCTGTTTGGGTAGATTTTTATTGAGAGCCTTCGTGAAGATGGATGTGTGGTTTGTGTTTTTATATGAAGGCAGTGCTGGTGTGTGTTCTGGAGGGTTATGTGTTCCATGTGGTGTGGTGCAAGTGTTGACCTTCTCCTCTTGACTAGCTATTCCAGTCTTGGATGGAGAGAGCATAGCTTCCAATTTGGATATATAAGTGCATCTCTTGCAAGTCTGAGTGTTGGGAGGTAAGAGGAGAGGGTTGTTGGTGTACATGAGGCAGTTTTTACATTGCTCCAGGGTGCCAAAGTTCAACAGGTTAATGGGGAAAAGCACAGGGAACTGACCTTTAGACATGCCTGGAGGGGTGGGCATTAATAATAAGTACTGGATCTGTTTCCTTGTAGAACTTTTAGTGCTGGTAGCACTTTTGTGTGCTACAATAATTGCTACAAGAAGTCTGGTAAAGTGTTAGACTAATAAGCTAGTAAAAATGCAGGAGAGGAGAGAACTAGTAGATCTATGGGAAAAATAAAGAGCAGACTTTGGCACCATTCAGATTCTTACAAACAGTCCTGGATACAGCAACTCTGTATCTGGACTAGACTAGTTACAGGAAAGGTGGGAAACAAGCACAAATGTGTGCTTTTAAAACAGAAAGTTGAGAGAGATGGAAAAACTGCCCAAACAGACAATAAAAAGAAGTTATGTATTCACCATAACGTTCCATCTGAGTAAGTAACTTCATTTGTCAGCAACCTGTGGGATATCGGATCCGAGCCGGCAGCTTTATCCAGCTAAGATCTGAGCTCCAAGCTCCTCCCCCTTACCCATAACCCCCTGCCATCCCTCTCTGTCCTCAGATCGAGTTTGCTATAGTATTATAGAATACTACAAAACAAAGGATCAGCTAAACATCCTAACCTGATGTCATCTGGAAAGGAAGCACAAAGATCCTAAAAGGACGAACTACCGGTTAGGGGGACGGAGGAAGGGTTGGTTGCTGACAAATGAAGTTACCTACTCAGATGGAATGTTATGTTGCGTACATAACTTCTTTATCTGAAGTAGTTAACTTCATTTGTTCATCAACCTGTGGGACAGAGTCCCCAGTTACCAAAAACTTGGGAGGTCCTCATGGAAGGATATTCCGGAGCACTGCAGAGCCAAATGACACCTTCCCTCTGGAAATTATATCCAACTTGTAATGGGTAATAAAGGTATGGGATGAAGCCCAAGTGGCTGCTGAACAAATGTCATCCAAGGACACTCTGGACCAAAAGGCAGCAGAAGTAGAAATTGATCGAGTAGAATGGGCGTGAACTCAGACAGGTTCAGGTCAGCCAGAACTCATATGCGAGAAGTATACATTGGGAAATCCATCTGGACAATGTAGCTTTTGACACAGGTTTACCCAAAAAGGGTTTAGCAAAGGATACGAGGAGTTGTTCAGATTTCCTATGTTCCGCAGTCCTGTGTAAGTAGAACCTCAATTGTCTGTGCACATCCAAAGAATGTAATTTGTATTCACCTTTGTTATGATAACTTGGGAAAAAAAACGGTAAATTGATAGATTGATTAATGTTGGACTCAGAGGCAACTTTAGGCAAAAAGGAGGGATTGGTCCTGAGGGAAACTCTGTCTTTATGAAAGACCAGGTATGGAGGTTTGGCACAAAGGGCTTGAAGCTCAGAAACCCTTCTAGCCGAAGTGATAACAATGAGAAAGGCCGTTTTCCAAGATAAATATTTTAGATCCACCGAAGCTGCAGGTTCAAAGGGAGGGCCAGTAAGAGCCTGGAGAACAAGGGTTAAATCCCACAGAGGGATTGCATCCTTAACAGGAGGTCTTAACAAGAAAGTACCTTTTAAGAAAGTCTTGCAGATCTTAGAAGAAGCTAAAAGACCGAGATCACTTCCCACATGAAAGTGGGAAATCGCTGCTAATTGGACTTTGACCGTAGAGGAGCTGGCACCTTGGTCAAATAGATATGACAAAAAATCTAATACAGCTGGTATCGGGGCTTTAAAGGGATCCAAATTTCTAAGTTCCACCCAGATTGAAAAACATTTCCATTTGCTCTTATAGACCTTTCTAGTAGAAGGTTTATGAGCGGCTACTAGGATAGCCTTAACAGAAGAGGAGATGCCGGGAGTCCTAGCTATTATTGAACTGGATCAACCAAGCTGTGAGCTTGAGATTGTCCAGGTTTGGGGTTGTCAACCCTAGGGGGAGAGATATCAGATCCGGAGTAGGATCCAAAATCCATGGAGGATTCACTAGATGAGACCGTAGGCAAGGGAACCACGTTTGATGAGGCCAGAATGGGGCAATGAGGATCACTCTGCTCCCCAACCGACGAGCTTTCTGCAGGAATTTTACCATCAGAGGAAGAGGCGGATAAGCATAAAGTAGACCGGATGGCCAAACATGCACTAGAGCATCTCTGGGGGATTCCCCTGGTGAGGGAAGTAGAGTGAAGTACTCGCTGCACTTTGCGTTTGAAGGCGACGCAAAGAGATTGCAGCAAGGTTGACCCCACTTGAAAATTTGCTTCGCTACTCTCGGGTTCAGAGACCACTCGTATGGTGTGAGGATGGTTCGACTCAGCCTGTCTGCCAAAATGTTCGACCGACCCGGGATGTACATTGCTATCAGAAAGCGGTTGGTGGCGATCGCCCATTCCCAAACTCTCATGGCCTCTCAACAAAGGGAATAGGATCTGGTTCCCCCCTGTTTGTTGATATACCAGACTACTGACATGTTTTCTGTTTGAATTGCAATTGTCCCTAAGGGAAGAAGAGCCTGGAGTGCTTGCAACGCTAAAAGCACCACCCTCATCTCTAGGACATTGATGTGCAACAAGGTCTCCGAGTGGGTCCACGTGCCTTGGACGGTTCTGCCCATGCAATGCCCCCCCACCCGAGGCGAGAAGCATCCGTGGTCACAGTGGCTTGGGGTGGGACATTGAGAAGGGGTGCCCTTCCCGGAGATCTGAGGACTGGATCCACCAGAGTAAGGATATCCTGCAAACCTTGCTGAGGGGGATAGGTGCACTTAGTGGATGTTGCAGGATGGACCATTGAACCTGCAAGGTCCATTGTAGGACCCTCATGTTTAGACGAGCTAGGGGTGACAGACTGATGGCTGCAGCCATGGAACCTAGCGCCCTCAGGACCAATTCTGCTGGAGGAGCTGAGGATTGTAGGAGGGCCAGCACATGGAGTGTCAACGTTCGAAGCCTGGAGTTAGGAAGACCCTCAACAGGTTTGTGTCTATCCTGGCTCCTATGAAATCCAAGATTTGAGTTGGTTGAAGGGAGGATTTCTTGAGATTGATTGAGATTCCCAGATGAGAGGCCAAGTGAAGGAAGTAATTCCTGGCTGAACTTAGTACATGCCTGGTGGGGGTGGTCAGGAGTCAGTCATCTAGGTACAGAAAGACCTGTTTTCCCTGAAGCCTCAGGTGGGCCGCTACAACTGCCATCACTTTGGTGAACACCCTGGGGGCTGTGGTGAGACCAAAGGGGAGGACCCTGAACTGATAGTGGCTGGCTCCCAGCCGGAAGTGGAGAAACCTTCTGGATCGTCTGTCCATCAAAATGTGGTAGTACGCATCCTTGAGGTCTATAGAGCACATCCAGTCATTCTCCTGCAGAAGTGGGAGAATGGATTCAATGGTGACCATCCGGAACTTTTCCTTGGCAACTGACAGGTTTAGAGTGGACAGGTCAAGGATTGGTCTTAAGTCCCCCGTCTTTTTTGGCACCAGAAAGAACCTGGAGTAAAAGCCTGATCCGGATTGATCTTGGGGGATGGGCTGGATTGCTCTTTTTTCTAGCAGATGCTATATTTCTGTGGCTGCTGCCTCCCTTTGATTGGGTGGGACATCGGGGAGGCTCCGGGGTCTGAGAGGGAGATTCAGAAAGGGGATAGTGTAACCTCTGGATATGATTCAAAGCACCCAGCGATCCATTGTAATGGACTCCCAAACTGCTAGGTACCTCGAGAAATGCCCCCCGACTGCCTCCAGAGTGGAGCAGTCGGGTAACCCCTCAGGGCTGATGCGCGGGCCAATCCGAAAAAGGTTCTCTCGACCCAAAATTCTTCGGTCCCCCTCTGCCTCTGGGCCAGCGTCCACCCTGTCCTCCTCTGCCTCTGAAGGACAAGGGGTCCGGAGCGAAACAGGACTGTTGAGATTTCTGGAACCACATCTTCTTTTGTTCCCTTTGGTTCCTGGAGAAGGACCTCTGGGGAGCAGAGAAGCGGATCCCGACGGCAGACGTCTTCCCATCTTTCTCTCTCTGGATCAGTGTGTCACGGACGGTCTTACCAAATAGCGAAGAGCCGTCAAACGGGGCATTTGTGAAGGACGCCTTGAAGTGTTCCGCAAAGTCGCAGAGATGGAGCCAAGCATGCCCCCGTAAGACAATGCCCACTCCACTAGCTCTAGCGGCTTCTTCCATAGCATGGGAAAGAAGCCACATAGAAGTGTTCGAACTGGACTTAAGAGTGGCCATTTGAGCTGAGAATGTTTTCTTATCCTTGGCCGACATGGACTCTGGGGGCGACCCGGCGTATTCCTTGATGAGGTCCCTCTGGAGTCGTAACACATGTGCCATATAGTTCAGCGACCTTACGGAGAAGGTAGCTGAAGTGAACATCCACTTCCCTAGGCAGTCCATCGTCTGAGACTCCTTGTCGGGAGGGTGGACCGAGGAACTCTCCTGGGCTAGTTCCTTCTTGGTGGCAGCCGCCACCACCATGGCATCTACCAGAGCACCCTTGCTCCAAACCGTCCTGTGAGTGGACTGAGGATTTTGTCTGGTCTCTTTGGTATGGGCTCCACAGTGTCCAGATCTACCAGGGGATCGGTGGGAGGGGACACCCAAGAGGTAGATGGGCCTACGTCAAACGCCTCCAGAAACACAGACTCATCAGAGGAAGGTTTCTGAGCTGACCACCCCCCTCTAATACGAAGCATTTCCATAATGTCTCTGAAGGAGACGTCCTCGGGGGGTGACCTTGGGGAACCTTCCCCTTCCTCTAAGTCTGTGTCCTCTGTCAGGGACTCAGGTGAGTCCAAGTGCCTCCTCTTGCACTTATGTTTGTGAGGAACCTCTTTGGGGAGGCTGTCCGAAGACACCTCACCAACCACATCCTGTTCCTCTAAGGGAACCATCTGGGATGTAGGCGCAGGCTGCCCCTGGGGCCGGGTGATGGAAGGTAGTCCCGTCTGAGAGGGAGTGGAGGGTGGAACCCTAGCCGGAGCCTGGGTTCTCAAATCCCTCAACAAGACCCACTCCACAACATCAAACGCCGAAGGAGAACTGCTCTCTCTAGGACCCGAGAGCAGTCCCTTCGGATCAGAGGTGTGGACCGGAGCTGGCGCCGATGCAATCGGATCCGAAGGGCCAGTATGCTCCGACCAAGATGGAGCCAAAGACACACTGACACCTCCGGATCCGAAGCTCAGCTCAGGGCTCTGAGAGCTCAGATCCGAAAAGGGACCAGACAAACTCGAGGGTGCGGTCGGAGCCGAAGTAGGGTGTACTATCGGCGCCGAGCCTCCCCCGGCTCCGATGCTACCTGGATCCGATGGCTCTGAACCCCGGAAGTGGGTCAGAGAAGGAGCAATCGGGGTGAAAAATGGGGTAGAGCTGCCCCCCCCCCCTCTGCAGTTGGGCCTGGAGAAACCTACGCATCATCCAGTCCATATCTGCATCGGACAAACTTCGGGTTGATCTAGACGAGGCCAGCAAGGCTGGCCTGGAGTGCCGCCTTGATGACCTCGAAGGTGACTGGGTCTCCTCCTCTGGCTCTGGGGAAAAACAAGGTGAATGGAGCCAGGAAGGAGCAGGCCCGGACGTCCTAAGAGAGGCTATATGTTTAGCTGGCGGAGCAGAGGAGGAAGCTTCGGCCCTCAACTTATGGTGTTTATCTCTCCTTTTCTCCCTCCTAGATTCCCTCTCCTCCTGAGCCAAGGTTTGAGGGTGAGTCCCGGCCAGGGGAGCAGGGATGGAAGGCAGGACCACTGCGGTCGCAGCTGGTGCCGCCGAGGGAGAAGAGGACGAAGCCGAGTCCGGGGGCAGAAGTCCAGCCAGAATCAGATTCAACCTCCTGTCCCTCAAAGCCCTGGGGTTGAAGGCTGCACAAATTGTGCAGCCCGAGGAGAGAACTACTCATGTACCAACTCTTTTGCTCAACGTTTTCTAGAATTCATAAATTCCAACACCTTGGATCAACTTATTCACACCTCCACCAGGGGCAGCAATATCCTAGACCTGGTCATTACCAACATGGGAAACCGGTGTTTCACACCAGAGGTCAATTCCTCGTTGGTCAGATCCGACCACAAGCTAATCAGCCTAGACATCCACATCCCACCCCCAGCCCCAATTAGGGAAACCATCATAAAAAACTTCTCAAAAGCCAACTTCACACTTCTTAAGACAGAAGTGGCAAACTTCATGACACCCATGCAGATGGACAGTAGAGGTATGACTGCCAAATCCTACACAAATGCACTTTATAAGCACTTACACGAGTGTATGGATCATGCTATCCCTAATAGAACCAAGATGTTATCCTCTAAAAAAAGGAAGCCAATCTGGTGGACCTGTGCCATAAACAAACTCTACAACAGAAGAAAGAAACTGTTGCAAAAAAGAGTAAAATCCCATGACTGGAGGAACTCCCTGGTCAACCTCAGTAAGAAGCTGAGATTCCTCATAAAATCCTCCAAAGCTAGTTATGAAAACAAAATTTCCACTGACTCTAAAGACAACCACAAAGCATTCTATAGCTATGTCAAGAATCTAAATGGGAACACTCAGATCTGCTCTGAGTTACAGCATAATGGCACTAAATATACAGAACCAACTGATATTGCCAGCATCCTAGCAGATAGGTTCAGTGCTAACTTTACCCCCCCCCCCTCACCCCCTAGAGGGCCCATCTCTATACCTGAAGAATGCAAAGTTCCTATAATCACGGCTGCACACATAAAAAACACACTCTCCAAAGCCAAGAACACAGCATCCATGGGACCTGACAATATCCCAGGCTGCGTTCTACACAAACTACAGAATGAACTGGCACCCTACCTAAGTACCATGTTCAGTCATAGCCTCACCTCAGGCTTTGTATCCACTGAATGGCGCACCATGACAGTTATCCCACTCCACAAAGGGGGAGCCATGACGGACCCCGGGAACTACCGCCCCATTAGCCTGACGAGCCTGGTCAGCAAGGCCATGGAACGTATCATCATGGAACTCATAAACAAAGACATTGGTAATCTCCAAACTCTGGACCCTACACAGTTTGGATTTGTAAAAGGCAGATCATGTCTCCTAAACCTGATTGACTTCTTTGAAGCAGTCACCAAAGCCATAGTTCAGGGTAAAATGGTTCACACAGCTTATCTAGATCTCGCCAAGGCTTTCAACACCATCCCCCACTCTGAAATTATAGATAAGCTCACTAAACTAGGTATAAATCCCTATGTCACAAGATGGGTTGCCAACTGGCTCATGGACAGAACCCACACTGTGAAAGTAGCGGATTCCAAATCCGACATCAGACCAGTGACAAGTGGAGTACCCCAGGGTTCAGTCCTGGGTCCTCTCCTGTTTGGTATCTACTTCTCTGAAGTGCAGGCCAACACAGAAGGTCTTTTAACAAAGTTTGCAGATGACTGCAAACTAGGAGCCATAATCGAAACTCCTAACGATGTGGACAAACTACAAAAGGGCCTCAATGAGACAGATACCTGGTGTCAAAGCCATGGCCTGAAGCTCAATGCCAAAAAGTGTATTGTCATGCCCTGTGGTAAAAACTCTGTACCCATGAACTACCACATAGCTGGTAGCCTACTTAATGCCGAAAATGTGATAAGAGACCTTGGGACACAGGTGGACAGTAGTCTCCTTTGATAATCACATCGCCACAGTGGTCAGGAAATCCTTCTACGTGGCTCATCTCATCACAAAAGGATTCTCATCCAAAAAAAGAGGTCATTGTTCCTCTACTCATCACTCATTAGACCCCTTATAGAGTACAATGCCCCTTTGGTATGTACCTCACAAGACATCTACAAAACTGGAAAGACCACAGAAATACCTCACAAAGAGGATTACTGGCCTCAAACATATGCCCTATGCAGACCGTCTCAAAACTACAGCTTTACTCCATCACATATCGCCTACTCAGGGCGATCTCTGCCTAACATACAAAGCTATGTCAAACCCAGAGCTGTTGGACATGCTCCACTTAAAGAAATCCCAATCCCTCTGAGCTACATGCTCTAGGGACCTTAACCTTGTCACCACAATAAACAGAACATGCTGGAGGGATAGATTCCTGTCCCAGAGACTTCCCATACTCTGGAACAGACTACCTATCTATGTCAAACAGAGCTCCTCATTAGCACTCTTCAAGAAAAAATCTTGATGATTGGATGGGAAATGGGAAATTCACCCTGGGGATCACTTCTGTGGCTCTGCTCGACAGGGGCACAGGAAAATAATTTTCTTGGGTGGTGAAAGCCAAGGTACATTTTTTGGCTAGGCTTGTATGGGCCCTAGGGCCAATATCCTAGTACCTACCTATGAACCTATGAACCTATGGTCAACCCCAAGGCAGATAACACACAGAGTGTGGCCATCTGCTGGGGATAGCTTATGGCCACACTCGGTGCATTTGGAAAAAAAAAGCTTTCGGGGCCTCAGACATGGTTACAAGATAGGGCCAACACGCACACACCTTCACACACATGGGGGGGGGGACTAAACTAACTAAAAAATAGAAAATTACTAACAAGTCTAGCAATTTAACAGAAAAGGGGAAACAACACTCACTTGTCTATGGATTAAACTAAAAACTAGTTAAAAAAAAAAAGGAATTTTATATAAAACTCACGAAACCCTACACTTGGTAACTCATTCTAGATGCTTGAATAAGCCATGGCAAACAATATCTGGGGACAGAGAGGGATGGCAGGGGGTTATGGGTAAGGGGGAGGAGCTTGGATCTTAGCTGGATAAAGCTGCTGGCTCGGATCCGATTCGGATCCAATATCCCATAGGTTGATGAACAAATTAAGTTAACTACTTCAGATACTACAATTTCTGGGCCAGAAACGACTCCTCTTATGGTAGAAAGGCTAACTACTGCTTATCAGTCCCACTTATAAGCTAGAAAGCTTCCCTCCAATACAGAAAGGCTTCGGGCTCAGAAGCTTACATACAGTCCTGGATACAGCAAAACTGTATCTGGACTAGACTAGTTACAGGAAAGGCGAGACAAGCGCAAATGTGGGCTTTTAAACGAGAAAGTTGAAAGAGATGGAAAAACTGCCCAAATGGCCAATAAATTACAATTTCTGGGCCAGAAACCACTCCTCTTGTGGTAGATAGGCTACCCAGTGCTTACCACTCCCACTGACAAGCTAGAAGGCTTCCATCCAACACAGAAAGGCTTGGGGGGCTCAGAAGCTTACAAACAGTCCTGGATACAGCAAATCTGTATCTGGACTAGACTAGTTACAGGAAAGGTGGGAAACATGTGCAAATGTGAGCTTTTAAACCAGAAAGTTGAAAGATATGGGAAAAAACTGCCTAAATGGCCAATAAACCACAATTTCTGGGCCAGAAACCACTCCTCTTGTGGTAGATAGGCTACCTAGTACTTACCACTCCCACTGATAAGCTAAAAGGCTTCCCTCCAACACAGAAAGGCTTGGGGGGCTCAGAAGCTTACAAACAGTCCTGGATACAGCAAATCTGTATCTAAACTAGACTAGTTACAGGAAAGGGGAGAAAGAAGTGCAAATGTGGGCTTTTAAATCAGAAAGTTGAAAGAGATGGAAAAAAACTTCCCAAACAGCCAATAAACTACAATTTCTGGGCCAGAAACCACTCCTCCGGTGGCAGATAGGTTACCTAGTGCTTTTACCACTCCCACTGATAAGCTAAAAGGCTTCCCTCCAACACAGAAAGGCTTGGGAGGCTCAGAAGCTTACAAACAGTCCTGGATACAGCAAATCTGTATCTGGACTAGACTAGTTACAGGAGATCAGGAAACAAGCTCAAACACAGGCTTTTAAACCAGAAAGTTGAAAGAGATGGAAAAACTGCCCAAATGGCCAATAAACTACAATTTCTGGGCCAGAAACCACTCCTCTTGTGGTAGATAGGCTACCCAGTGCTTACCACTCCCACTGACAGGCTAGAAGGCTTACATCAAACACAGAAAGGCTTGGGGGGCTCAGAAGCTTACTAACAGTCCTGGATACAGCAAATTTGTATCTGGACTAGACTAGTTATAGGAAAGGTGGAAAACAAGTGCAAATGTGAGCTTTTAATCCAGAAAGTTGAAAGAGATGGAAAAAAACTGCCCAAACGGCCAATAAACCACAATTTCTGGGCCAGAAACCACTCCTCTTGTGGTAGATAGGCTACCTAGTACTTACCACTCCCACTGATAAGCTAAAAGGCTTCAATCCAACACAGAAAGTCTTGGGAGGCTCAGAAGCTTACAAACAGTCCTGGATGTAGCAAATCTGTATCTGGACTAGACTAGTTACAGGAGATCAGGAAACAAGCTCAAACAGAGGCTTTTAAACCAGAAAAGTTGAAAGAGATGGAAACACTGCCCAAATGGTCAATAACTACAATTTCTGGGCCAGAAACCACTCCTCTTGTGGTAGATGGGCTACTTAGTGCTTACCACTCCCAATGATAAGCTAAAAGGCTTCCAAGACAGAAAGGCTTGGGGGGCTCAGAAGCTTACAAACAGTCCTGGATACAGCAAATCTGTATTTGGAGTAGACTAGTTACAGAAAAGGGGAGAAAGAAGTGCAAATGTGGGCTTTTAAATCAGAAAGTTGAAGGAGATGGAAAAAACCTTCCCAAACAGCCAATAAACTACAATTTCTGGGCCAGAAACCACTCCTCTTGTGGTAGATAGCTTACCTAGTGCTTACCACTCCCACTGATAAGCTAAAAGGCTTCCCTCCAACACAGAAAGGCTTGGAAGCCTCAGAAGCTTACAAACAGTCCTGTATACAGCAAATCTGTATCTCGACTAGACAAGTTACAGGAAAGGCAGGAAACAAGCTTAGAATTTTGTTTTTACAGAAAGGTAGCTAAAACAGTACTAAAACAATTCAAGTGCAGTGCAAGCCAGCACACTTGAGTGTGTAGAAATATTAGAACAAACACAGTTTAAATAAATGCAATTTATTCAAACTGCATTCTCAAGTGAATTCAATTATTGGTTTATTCAACTCTGAAATTGTAGGAATTTTTTTTTAGCAAAGTGGAAAGGGAGAAAGTAGGAATAGAAGATAATTCAAGGTTAAGAACCTAAGTAGGTTGGCCTACTCAAAGAATGGGCTAATGACACTAGACTGGGAGGAGTGTCCCAGATAAAATTTACAGTATGGGCAGGCAACTACAAAGCCACCAAGTACTATTACAGCTACTAGCTGTAGCCACTAAGCCACTATTACATCTAATAGCTGTAGCCACTAAACCACTAAATGAAAGTTTTAAGTAGATAAAGGAGCAAGGAGACTCTAGAGAATGCTTTTAACTGCAAGCAAATCAGTTATATGATACCTGACTAGAACACAGAAACCTCACAAAAAATGTACAGAAAAGCATAGATAGAGCACTCACAAACAGAAAATACAACTCTCAGTATGAAAAAGCAGTTTACAGTTAAGTATTTCAGTAAAATGCAATTAGAGTAATGAAACAGTATCTAGCAATGACAAATACAGTTAAAACAGTATAAAACAGTACATAAATGCAGTGAAACAGTAAAAAGGCTTTATAACAGTGCAAAATAAAGTAGATTAGCTGTATAGCACAATTATAATGTTAAAGAAGTGCAAGTCAGTGAAATAAATATAAGAAATAACTTATACCTCGCCATATCAGATTTGAGCTACATACTATCTGCCTAAAACGTGCAGCTAGGAATATTCCATGCACCTCACAGCCTATACTTTTGAAAATATTTTTTGCATGAGGAAATATTGAAATGTGCTACAATTAAAACAATGCCATATTTATTGTCATTCTCAATTAGCTACAACCTTTGGTAAACAACTTTTGCATTTTCAAAATGTCTTCTTGGCTTTTTTTTTCCTAGCAGTATCGCAAATATATGCTGTCCAGTTGTCCAGAACTGTTTGGGCTGGAGTAAGGGCTACATTATGGAAGTTGATGTGTAATTGCAAAAGTACTTGCTACATATCTGCTCTTTTCCTCAAACAAATGCTGCCTTCTTTGATATTTAATTCTTTTAGGGTACTAAAATATTTCTATCATGCCCCCTCCTTTCTCTCTGTCTCGCCTTCTCTTTCCATCCATAGACTATATGTTAACTTCCTTTAGCATCTCTTCACATGCTTTTTACTGCATATCCTGCAGTAAATTTGTTGCCTTTCTGAATTCAACTTTCTCTTTGTCAGATTCTTCACACTATCATAGTCTTCACAATAGTACATCATTCCACTTGTAGTTTCACCAGTGTTTTTGGACAAGAAGAAAAATGTCCCTTTTTCTTTTGGAAATGCCTCTTCCACTGCACCCCAGAAATCACCCCTCCACCAGTATTCCTTACTGCTTAATCTCAAAATACCACCTTCTGATTATTTATATACTAATATCAGTACCTTGTTCCATTTTTATTCCCAGTATCTCATTTTCAAAATTATCAAGATTTCCTTTAGATTTTTGTTTCTCACGTGCATTATTTTATATTTCTTGATATTATATCTAACCTGTCACATATTTGACGGTATATTTAATTTGGCAAAGTTCCTTCTCATTTTGTTTACCACCCTTCCTGTCTTTACTCTGCAAAGGGACAGCAAGGTTTGATGTGCAAGCAGGCATAGATTTCTACACAGTATCACTTGCATAGGAATGGAACACTTACAAGCCTGCAGCTCCCCTGCTTTTCACTGGATATTCCAAATTGACTCTTTGGTTCCTGTCGCCCAGATTGATCCAATGCACAAATAGACAGTATGTATACTAATGTTTTCTATATATGTCAAATACCAGCCAAATTCTTCTACAGACATTTACTTGTTAATTTATTTTGTGATCCATGTCCATGCAAAAAAAAAATCAAAATGAATAAAAGTGATTTTATATTACATCCTACATTGGCTTCTATGTACTAATTATGCCCTTTGCAAGAAATTAATATGTTTGCAACCACTAATATCAAGCCAGCTGCCCTGTAACTTTCTGTATCTTCTTTCTTTCAACGTTTCTGTAGAGGAATCAGACCTGCTTTGTACAGTCTGGCCTCTAACCCCAGTCCTCTAATGATTTGTTAAAGAGAGTGGTCAGAGTTGCTATTATTTCTATAGTTAGATCTTTCAGCCACTTGGATTAACCTTTAGAAACAGTGCAGTGTTACTTGATATACCAACACAAGTGGCAATATACAGATTATAGCCAATTCAGAGACATGTTGTGACAACACTACCCAGAAAAATAATGCTGTTGGTATCATATACAAATGACTGTATAATGACATGCAAAATGGGTAACTTTACAGAAATGATTGCAAATATGAATGCAAATGAGGGTAAACAACACAGCAACATGGTTTAGAAACATATAAAAATGGCAAGATCAGGCCTTTCAGGAGGTTGTATGCTGTCATTTGCCACTAAACACAGAAACTGGCCACTCTAAGATGCCAGAAGTAGTATCCACATTAGCACAGTGGTATTGCACACAATCACTTTCTGCATTGCAATTAAGTCCAAATTGACATGCCATTACCTCTATGACAAGGACACAGCTGAATGCTAATGTGTAGACAGAGACATTGTAATGGACTGGCAGACAAGTATCACCATCACATGGAATCTCATGGGATATGTGGAATACCAATACTTGTGGACACTAAGGTATGTGTATCATTGGCCATCCTTGCTACAGGGACCGGTCAGCATCCATCAGAAGACACATTAGGTGTTTCCCGCCCAGGCATCTACCCTTTTAATTAAAAAAAATAATAATTTTTTCGCAAACTATACTTCCCAAGGCACCCCCCCCCCACGCCTTGGGAAAATCTGGATTCAACAAGGGAACCGAGAATGGAAAAAGTTTTGGAACCACTGATCTAGCTCATGAATACTACACCAGTTCCTTAATGTTATACTGCAGTATGGAGTGAGGCATATATATTTCTCACAGAGCACAAAAATATAGAAAAAACAGTATGTGAGCATTCCATGAAACTATTTCCCTGTGGTTCTAGGGCCATTGACTGCACCATCATCCCCATCAAAATCCTTCCTGGACTGCATGGATACCAGTGTGACGATGTGAATAATTTCCACTCCACCAACTGTCAGGTGCTGTGCAGTGCATAGAGTAATATATATATAATGCAACTGTGAAGCATTAAAGCAGTCCTCACAATCCCCCCCATATGGCACATGCTTAACCTATATCAGTGATTTGCTTGGGGACAGTCTCCTACAGGGACATGTAAATGTTAAGTACAGCCAGCCCCATTATCAGGCTGCACAAAGCAGAAATGTTGAATGCTGTCCACTCATAAAGGTGCCTACTCTTATGTTTTGGAGATAATGTTAGATATGCCCTGGAGCCATGGCCTATGGTACCAATATGCAACCCACAGAACATGACTGAAATTCCATACTACTTTATACTGTCATAGATTTGCAACATTACTGAGCATATGATTGGAGTAGTGAAGGCTTGCTTCTGTTGCTGAGATTCTACTAATGATTTATTTATTTTTATTTATTTCACCTTTGTTTACTGAGTAGTGTCTGACTGAGTCAAAGGCCCATTTTCAGCTGAGACCTGGGGAGAAAAGCTCCAGAAAAACAATTACAAATGAATAATTGCAAAGTACCTTGCTAAGGAAACAGCTCCTATACTTTACAAAGAAAAAAAAAGCCCCAAACCAGGCATGTCCAAGGGTCAGCTTCCGGTGATTTCTCCTGTCCACCTGGTGAATCTGGGCATACTGGGGCAATGCAGCAATTGCCTCATGTACACAGACAACCCTCTCCTCCTACCACCCAACACTACAACCTGTGAGAGATGCACTTACATAGCCAAAATGGAAGCAAAGCTCTCTCCACCCAAGATTGTGCTAAACAGTCAAGAGGAGAAGGTTAACACCCACACTACACCTCAAGCAACACATAGCCCTTCTAAACTCGCACCACCAACACCCACATATAGCAACACTAAATCCACATATGCAGAGGCCCTTAACTGTAACCTGCCCAAGCAACAAAGACCTCCAAAGCTGAAACGCAAACAAACACCAATCACAACCAATGTGTCACATAGTTCACAACACCAGTGTGCCACCCAGCAACAGCCCCTAAGGCAAGACAATGTACCTAACACTTTAGTCATAGGTGACTCTATAGTCCGGCACACTGATGTCCCTCTCACCAGGTTGAATAAGGAGAAAATTACAGTCAGCTGCCTGTCGGGTGCCAGGATCCGCCACATAACGCATGCACTCAAGTCACTCCACAACAAGTACAAATATGACTCTGTCATTGTCCATGTTGGAGTGAATGACTTGAGACGTACCTCCCTGGACTACATGAAAAGAGACATGGAAGAGCTCTCGGATCATGTGGCCCAGGCAGGTATGACCCTAGCCCTGAGTAGCATCCTGCCTTCGCCCAGAATGATACCACAATATAAGGATAAAATGATTGACTTCAACAATTGGCTAAACTTATGGTGTCATTCAAAGGGGATCCAGTATCTGTCTGCCTGGGATGACATGATTGACAGACCACGATGCTTTGCCAGAGATGGTCTGCACCTGTCGCCCTGGGATTCAGGTTACTGGCTAAGGCTCTTGCCACCCCTATAGTGCCTTTTTTAGGAAACTTCAAAGGACAAAACCACCACCGTAACAGGTACAAGCATGCAAAATCTGAAGGTAATGCTACTCAATGCTAGAAGTCTAAACCTCAAAATGCACTCTCTCGAGGCACTCCTAAAAATGGAGAACATCGATATCTGTGCAGTAACTGAGACCTGGTTCAAGGCTCCAGAGAGCACCCCTGCAATACCAGGCTACAACTCTTACCACACTTTTCGCCACCAAACCAGGACCGAAACACTAAAGGTGGAGGAGTGTCAATATTCACCAAGGATATTCACACCACCAGGTTAGTTGGCCAACACAATGTGTCTGAAATTCTCCAAGTGCAACTAACACTAGGTAAGACTGCAATCCAAATTGTAGCTTGCTACAGATCCCCACCATACCCCAAGATTCTCACTACACCTTTCTAAACATACTGGAAAATATTAAGATAGAACCAAACACCCTAATACTGGGTGATTTTAACTACCCTGCCATTAACTGGGAAAACTACTCATGTCCCAACACCTTATAACAGTTCTTGGAATTCATAAATTCCAACGCCCTGGATCAACTAATCCATAGTCCCACCAGGGGCTCCAATATCCTAGACCTGGTCATTACCAACATGGGAAATCAATGCTCCATACCTATGGTCAGCCCCTCGTTAGACAAGCCTGACCACAAGCTAATCACCCTTAACATCCACATCCCACCCCCACCCCCAGTAAAGAAACCACCATAAAAAACTTCTCCAAAGCCAACTTCATGCTACTCAAGTCAGAAGTGACAAACTTCATGACACCCATGCAGACGGGAACTGAAAGTTCAACTGCTGAATCCTACACTAAGGCACTGTACGAGCACATCCACTCATGCATGAATCGTGCCATCCCAAATAGAACCAAAATGCTCTCATCCAAAAAAAGGAAGCCAATCTGGTGGTCCCCTGCCATAAAAAAACTTTACAACAAAAGGAAGAGACTTTTGCAGAAAAGAGGAAAATCCCAGGATGCAAAAAACTCCCTTACTAGCCTCAGTAAGAAACTGAGATGCCTCATAAAATCCTCCAAAGCTAGTTACGAAAATAAAATTGCCAAAGATTCCAAAGACAACCACAAAGCATTCTATAACTATGTCAAGAATCTAAATGGCAATGCTCAGATCTGCTCTGAGCTAAAACAGAATGGCATTAAATATACTGATCCCAAGGATATTGCCAATATCCTGGCAGATCGATTCAGTGCCAACTTCACCCCTCTCACCCCCTAAATGGCCCATCTCAATACCGAAGATTGCCAAATTCCAGTAATAACGGTCACACAGGTACAAAACGCACTCTCTAAAGCCAAGAATACAGCATCCATGGGACCAGATGACATCCCGGCTGTGTACTACATGAGCTACAATATGAACTGGCACCTCACCTAAGTGTCATGTTTAATCATAGCCTCACCTCAGGTTTCGTGCCCACTGAGTGGCGCAGAGCTACAGTTATCCCAATCCACAAGGGAGGATCCACCTTGGATCCCGGAAACTACCGTCCCATCAGTCTGACAAGCCTTATCTGCAAGGCCATGGAGCGTATTATCATGAAACTTATAAACAAAGACATTGGCAACCTTCAAACACTGGACCCCACCCAGTTTGGGTTTGTGAAGGGCCGATCTTGTCTCCTGAACCTGACTGACTTCTTTGAATCAGTCTCCAGAGCCATGGACAAGGGTAAGGTCGTCCACACAGCCTATCTAGACCTTGCCAAGGCCTTTGACACCATCCCCCACTCTGGAATCATAGATAAACTTACTAAGTTGGGCATTAATCCCTATGTCACCCAATGGGTTGCTAAATGGCTTACTGATAGAACCCACACTGTAAAAGTAGCCGACTCCAAATCCAGCTCCAGACAAGTGACAAGTGGAGTACCTCAGGGTTCAGTCCTGGGCCGCTCTTGTTTGGCATCTACTTCTCTGAAGTACAGGTCAACACTAAGGGACTCTGGCTAACAAAATTTGCAGATGACTGCAAACTGGGAGCCATTATTGAATCCCCAAATGATGTGGATACTCTACAAAAGGGCCTTACAGAAACAGATGCTTGGTGCCAGAGCCATGGGCTCAAGCTCAATGCCAAGAAATGTATTGTTATCCCTTTGGGAAAAACATGTATCCATGAATTACCATATAGGTGGCAGTACACTAAACACAGAAAGTGTGATAAGAGACTTAGGGACACAGGTGGACAGTGGTCTCACCTTCGATAACCATATTGCCACAACAGTCAGGAAATCCTTCTATATGGCACATAAGGGCTTTTCATCCAGAAAAAGGAGGTCATTGTCCCACTGTACTCATCCCTCATTAGACCCATTATAGAATACAACGCCCCATTTGGTATGTACCTCTCAAGACATCTGCAACAACTGGAAAGGCCTCAGAAATACCTCACTAAAAGAATCACAGGCCTAAAGCAGATGCCCTACGCTGACCGCCTTAAAAAACTCCAGCTATACTCTGTCGCATATCGTCCACTCAGAGGCGATCTATGCTTAACATACAAGGCCATGTCAAACCCAGAGCTGTTGGACATGCTACACTTAAAGAAATCCCAATCCCTCAGAGCTACACGCTCCAGGGATCTAAACCTTGTCATCACAATAAACAAAACATGCTTGAGGGATAGGTTCCTGACCCAGAGACTCCCCAGACTCTGGAATAGATTGCCCATACATGTCAAGCAGAGTGCCTCTTTGGACCTGTTCAAGAGGAACCTTGACGATTGGATGGGAGAAAGGAAATTCACCCCAGGGATCACGTCAGTCGCCCTGCTAGACAGGGGTCCAGGAAAGTAAATAATGTGGGAAGAAATAGCCAGGAAATTGTTATGGCTAGGCTTGTATAGGCCCTAGGGCTGATAGCCTAGTACCAACCTAACCTACAGAGACAATATGAAGCAAAACCAATACATATAGATAGGATAAAGTATTACAAAGACATAATATAATGATTAATAGAGAAATAAAGCTAAGACTATAACAGTTACTTACATAGCTAAAGACATAACCTAGGTAGATACATAGAAATAAAACATACAGGTATACTACTTCCTTTTTTTTTTTTTTGTAGTACAGCACTGAGGCTCATGATGTAGTGTTACAAGGTAAACTATTGAATAAGAGAAGTGGATCAGCCTGGAGATGTGCAGGTACATAGCCATTGTTTAGAGAAATATACTTTTAGTAGCTGTTTGGACTTGTGGGAATCTTGGGTGGTTGGAATATGCTGTGGAAGTGAATTCCAGGTTTTGGCTATTTTGAAGGAAAATAAGGAGTCTCCATAAGAGTTGAGAGATTTAGTTATATTAAGCATTAATTTGTTAGATGATCTAAGGGACATACGGTTATTGTATGGCTGGACAAGGTTAGAGAGAGCAGGACAATAGTTAGGATTGTAGAAGACATGGTGAGTGATTATTAGATGGTTGAGAGATAGTAAGTTGGGAAGTTCAATCCAATTTAACTGGTGGAGAGAGATACAGTGATGTGATTTATGGAGTAGGTCTGTCACAAATTTGGCTATTTTGTTATAGGAAGCTTCAAGGTTGTGAAAATCTGATTTGTGTAGGTTTGTAAAGATTTGGGAACAGTATAGTAGGGTGGATAGGAGGTGGTGGGATCTGGCTGTTGATATTCTAGCATAGGTAGTTAGGTAGGGGTTAGCCCTATAGACTGCACCAAGTTTTATATGGCTTTTTCTGACTGTTAGTGCTGTGTGTTTGTCAAATTTTAGACCATTATCTATTGTGACACCCAGAAGTTTGGTTTGCTCGACTGGCTTAATTTTTTGTTCTGTTGGCGGAATAGATTGCAATAGGGATAGGGTGTTTTTGGAACTGGTTGAACTAAAGATCATAAGCTTGGTTTTATTTGGGTTTAACATGAGTTGATGGTCGGATAGGTCGTTCTCTAAGTCTTGGAGGGCCTTTTGTGTTTTCTCCTGTAGTTCTGTAATGGAGAGGGCAGAGCAGATGAGAGAGGCATCGTCAGCATATTGAATGATGGAAGAGAGGTTAGTCGAGGAACTGAGGTTATTAGTAAATAACAGTCAAGAGGAGAAGGTAAACACTTGCACCACACCACACTCATCACATAGTCCCACTAAAACTACACCACCAAAATCCACACATAGAAACACAAAAATATTCGCAAAGGCTCTCAATAATAATCTGCTCAAGCAAAAGAGACCTCCAAAGCAGAAACGCAAGCAACCTCCACCCCCCAACACAACCCAAATGTCACATAGCCCACAGATTCAGTGTGCCAATAAACCACAGCCCATAAAGCAAACCAACGTACCCAACACACTAGTCATAGGTGACTCTATGGTCAGACACACTGATGTCCTACTCACCAGGCTAAACAAGGAGAAGGTTATTGTCAGCTGCCTGTCAGGTGCCAGGATCTGCCACATAACCCACACACTCAGGTCACTCCACAAGTACAAATATAACTCTGTCATTGTCCATGTTGGTGTGAATGACCTGAGATGTGCCTCCCTGGACTACATGAAAAAAGACATGGAAGAGCTCTCTGATCTTGCAGCCTAAGCAGGTATGACCCTAGCCCTGAATAGCATCCTGCCATCGCCCAGAATGATACAGCAGTACAAAGACAAAATGACTGACTTCAACAATTGGCTAAGCTTCTGGTGTCAGTCTAAGGGAATCCAGTATCTGTCTGCCTGGGACGACATGGTCGGCAGACCACGATGCTTTGCCAGAGATGGCCTACACCTGTCGCCCCTGGGATTCCGGATACTGGCTAAGGTTCTTTCCACCCCATAGTGCCTTTTTTAGGCAAGGTTCAAATGACAAATTCACCACTGTAACAGGAACAGGCAAGCAAAAACTGAGGCTAATGCTACTCAATGCTAGTAGTCTAAATCTCAAAATGCACTCACTCGAGGCACTCCTTGAAATGGAGAACATCGATATCTGTGCAGTGACTGAGACCTGGTTCAAGGCTCTAGAGAGCACCCATGCATTACCAGGCTATAACTCATACCACATTTTTTGGTCATCTAACCTGGACCAGAACACCAAAGGCGGAGGTGTGTCCATATTCATTAAGGATATCCACACCTCCAGGCTACTTGCGCAGCATAATGCATACAAGGTTATCCAAGTGCAACTAACTCATGGCAAAACTGCAGTCCAAATTGTAGCTTGCTACAGATCCCCCATCATGCCCCAGGATTCCCGCTCCACTTTTCTTGATACACTGGAAAACATTAGGGTTCAATCAAACACCCTAATAATGGGCGATTTCAACTACCCCACCATTAACTGAAAAAACTACTCATGTACCAACTCCTTTGCTCAACGCTTTCTGGAATTCATAAATTCCAATGCCCTGGATAAACTTATGCACACCCCTATCAGGGGTAACAATATCCTAGACCTAGTCATTACCAACACGAGTGACCGGTGTTCCACACCTGAAGTCAACTCCTCTTTGGTCAGATACGACCATAAGCTAATCACCCTAGATATCCGCATCCCACCCCCACCCACCATTAAGGAAACCACGGTAAAAACATTTTTCCAAAGCCACCTTCATGCTTCTTAAGACAGAAGTGGCAAACGTCATGACACCCATGCAGATGGACAATACAGTTAAGACTGCTGAATCCTACACAAATGCACTCTATAAGCACTTACACGAGTGCATGGATCGTGCTATCCAAAACAGAATCAAGACGCTATCCTCTAAAAAAAGGAAACCAATCTGGTGGTCCCCTGCCATAAACAAACTCTACAACAGAAGGAAGAAACTATTGCAAAATTGAGTAAAATCCCATGAGTGGAGGAGCTCCCTGGTCAGCCTCAGTAAAAAACTGAGATTCCTTATAAGATCTTCCAAAGCTAGCTACGAAAACAAAATCGCCACTGATTCTAAGGGCAACCACAAAGCATTCTATAGCTATGTCAAGAATCTCAATGGCAACACCCACATCTGCTCTGAGTTACAGCACAATGGCACGGAAATTACAGAACACATCTATGCAGGTAAAAGCTGCACTCTCTAAAACCAAAAACACAGCATCCATGGGACCGGACAACATCCCAGGCTGTGTTTTACATGAACTTCAGAACGAACTGGCTCACCACCTAAGCACCATGTTCAGTCATAGTCTCATATCAGGCTTTGTGCCCATTGAATGGCTCACAGCAACAGTTATCTCACTCCACAAATGGGGAGCCACCACTGATCCTGGGAACTATTGCCCTATTAGCCTGACGAGCCTGGTCTCCAAGGCCATGGAACATATCATCGTGGAACTCATAAACATCATCAAAATCATCCCCTTTGGTAAAAACTCTGTACCCATGAACTACCACATAAACGGCAGTCTACTTAATGCCAAATGTGTGATAAGAGACCTTGGGACCCAGGTGGACAGTAGTCTCTCCTTTGATAATCACATCGCCACAGTAGTCAGGAAATCCTTCTATGTGGCACACCTCATCACAAAAGGGTTTTCATCCATGAAAAAAGAGGTCATTGTTCTCCTCTACTCATCACTCATTAGACCCATTATAGAGTGCAATGCCCCTTTTTGAATGTACCTCACAAGACATCTGCAGCAGGTGGAAAGGCCACAGAAGTACCTCACAAAGATGATTACTGGCCTCAAACAGATGCCCTACACTGACTGTCTCAAAAAACTCCAGTTTTACTCTGTAGTATATCATCTACTCTGAGGAGATCTCTGCCTAACATATAAAACTATGTTAAACCCAGAGCTGTTGGAAATGCTACACCTAAAGAAATCCCAATCCCTCCGAGCTACACGCTCTAGGGACCTAAACTTTGTCAGCACAATAAATAGGATATGCTGGAGGGATAGATTCTTGTCGCAGAGACTTCCTATACTCTGGGACAAGCTACCCATCTATGTCAAGCAAAGTTCCTCATTAGCACTCCAAGAAAAATCTTGATGAATGGATGGGAAATAGGAAATACACCCCGGGGATCACTTCTGTGGCTCTGCTCGACAGGGGCAAGGGAAATTAACTTTCTTGGGTGGCATAAGCCAGGGAACCTTGTTGGCTAGACTTACTTAGGCCCTGGGGCAGATAGCCTAGTACCTACCTATGAACCTATTAGAAGAAGGAGGCCGAGGATGAAGCCTTGGGGGACTCCAACAGAGATGGATAGAAGGGGGGGGGTTGTTTTTCCATTTGGTGGCTTGTTGATGGTTAGAGAGATAGCTTTGGAACCAGGTTAGGGAAGTTGTGCTAAGATTATAAGAAGCGAGCTTATTTAGGAGGATTTGATGTAACACAGTGCAGAAAGCTTTAGACATATCAAGGAAGGCTGCAGAGACTAGTTAGCCATTGTTTTTGAGGAGGTTAATAGTGTTTGTGAAACTAATGAGAGCAGTACTCGTACTATGTCTGGGACAGAAACCATGTTGGGTAGGGGATAACAGGTTGTTAAGGTGATCAAGGATTTATTTATTTTTTTATTTATTCCAGTTTAATTACCGGGGAAGTCCACTGCGTCAACATGGCCCATTTTCAGTGGAGGCCCAGGAAGAAAAGCTCCGAAAAATGCATAAAAAAAAATATTACATACAGGATTTCAACACAATCAAGAATTTAGAAAGCATTAAACAGTTTACAGAATACAATTTCAAGGAATACAGGACAGTATGAGAGTACAATTCATACTGAAATTGATTAAAATTTTTTTTTACATTAAGTTATGCTTATTACATTTGCATAGTAAAGCAGTGATTCTTAGAGATTAGAGAGTTAAGGTTGTATCGAAATTGCCTGTAGTGAAGAGATTCAGGGAAGGACAAATAGTGGTGGTGCTTTGAGTGAAATTATTACAGATAGAAATTAGATAGACAGAAACAAGGATTTGTCGATGAACACATTTTTCTAAGACTTTGGATAATGGAGAGAGTATGGCGATTGGTCTGTAGTTGGAAAGGTCAGTGGAAAGGCCTCCTTTGTGGAGGGGTAGGATATGTGAAATTTTCCAGAGGAGGGGAACATATTGTTCAGAGATATAGTGGTTGATTAGAATAGATATAGGATAGCAGATGGGTGCGGCGGCAATTTTCAGATACTCGTTGGGCAGTTGGGCAGCTGCAAGACAGCAGGGCTTTAATTTACTGAGGAGCTTTCTTATATAACTAGTTCGGATTGGTTTAAGCAAGAAAGAAGTAGGGTTGATGGATGAACCCTTCTACCACAGCTGCTCTCATACTGTTTTTTTAATCTGTCTGAACACACAACCATCCTCTGGTAAAATATATGCATGCTAAGCAATTGCAGTTTTGATAGCATGATGAACCTGCATTGGCAATTTTGGCTTTTATTGTGCTATCACAGGCCACATAGCACAGCAATTATGCAATTAAGTAATTCTGTTGAAATGTTTAAGTCACACACATACAACAGCAGGATGTCAGCTCTATAGCACATTATCTGCCCTGCGCTCCCCATGCACATGCATAGTAGTCTGTGATACGATCTGGATATGCCCAGGCAGCTCCATTAAAACTATGCACCCACAAGCTTTTGCAACCCACCAAGTGGCCACTAGGAGTATGGTAGTACTGGCAAGGTGTAAATGGTTATAACAAACCTAGTAAAGAAACAACACTTGAAAATAAACACCAAATGGAGCAAAAACCACACTGGAATCCAAGATAAAGATTAAAAGTTAGCGCTTTCATTTACTGTATTAAGCAAACTTCATCAGACAAAATTGGATCAAATTACAGCCATATTTATATATAAAAAAGTTAATTAATATGACATATCCTTCAAACCAAGACCAAGCCTCCAATTAAAGCACCAAACCACAAGAAAAATAATACATCCATAAGGTATTCAAATAATACATGAAATGTCTGAAGAACATTAAATACATGTATCAAAAAACAGGTAAATAACCATATTAAACATATAAAAATATAAATGTATGTGTTATCTCATTAATTCCCTCAGTTTCAACATACTTTTAATGGAAACTGAGTCATTCAAACCTGGGGTAGATAAGGCATTCAGCCTTAGCTGCCAAATGAATTCTCTCTCCTCAGTTTTCAAATCTAGAGGACCCCCTCTCACATTTTCATAGATTTTTTTCAATAACCAAAAATCTAAATTCATGTTCAGGAAAGGTGTTAATATGCATGGCTAACGCATTGTTCAAATTCAATTTGTTGATAGCGAAAATATGCTCATAAATCCTGCTTTTAAGTGGCCTCCCAGTTTTGCCAACATAAAAAGCTGGACAAGATATGATGTCATATTAATTAACTTTTTTATATATAAATATGGCTGTAATTTTATCCAATTTTGTCTGATGAAGTTTGCTTAATACAGTAAATGAAAGCGCTAACTTTTAATCTTTATCTTGGATTCCAGTGTGGTTTTTGCTCCATTTGGTGTAAATGGTTATAAAAATAAGTGGTCTTGGAATATCTATGAATCTTTGAGAGCACATTGGGGCCATGAATAGTGGTGTATTGCCGTGCTGCTGTACTGTTTATACACTGGTAGTGGCATTCTACAGTGTGGAATGGTCATATCACTCGGCACATGTCTGTGGTGGCAGTGCTACTGCACATTGCAGTTGGGCTGCCTCATGCGGCCAGTTGATGCACACCATATGGTTTTAGCAGCATGTGTCAAATGTGATTCTGCCACCATTTACCCCCTGGTATCAAGTTGGCAAGTGGCTAGGGCTTCTGAAAGGGCTAACACTGGAAGCACTCTCACCTGCTGCATCAAGCAGATAAAGATATTCTCCACCTGTTGCATCTGCAGCATCAGGAGTGCCTGCTAGGGGATTCATACGAGAGGCCTCATGTATAAGGCGGATGCCTGGCACTAAACTAGCTTACTAGGATGGAGAGTGATGCCATGGGCATCACACACTATGTCAAGTAGTGTTGGTATCATTTCAGTGATCCAAAGAGATGCTACCCTGACCTTCTCCAAAATAGAAAGAAAAGGTAAGGGTGTGAGAGCCTGAATACTATAGTAAGTATGACTCCCTGCTGATTAGTTTTTCAAAGTAGATCTTTTTGTACAACTAGAAACAGCTAGTGATCTCTGTGGCTCACTTTTATCCATTATGTGCCTTTCAGCAACTGATGAGAATTGGGAGAACATACTTACCTAACAGAAGAGCAGACAAGACTATCCAGGCATCAGAGTTTGCATATAGTATTGCACTCACAAGACCTTCCAGGCATCAGAGTTTATATATAGTGTTGCACTCACAACTGTGTATCTCGTCTTCACCTGCTTAGCACTGCACTGCACTGTTCATATTTGCAATGCTGTTTAATAATCTTCCCATCTCATCTACATTTGTTTTGCTTTATGAAAAAAATAAAATGTAAATACAATTGAAACTGTCCTGATGTCCTTTCTACTGAAAGTTATTCCAGATAGTGACATTGTATTGCAGAATGTACTGACCTTGGGTGTAAAAAGGCAATTAAGGGTGTAAATATCCATTGGAGTACTTTTGCAGTTTTTATCATTCATTGTACCTATGTGATCACCATGCAGGTACTGTGCATTGCCCTTCTCTGCATGTCATGTCATAATGTCCATTCCACTTATCACTGTCAGGCACACCTGGCGTATTATAATGTGCAAATGTTAGCCATTGGTGTACCACTGCATTTGCTTCAACTTTTGTCAAAGTGCAGTATTACCATGTGGACTGAGCGTCTCTTGCTTATTCTTGCTGTTATCTCTATGTTGCATGGCGCCACCATAAGCTTCTCATCCCAGCAGTTGCCACACTGTGTATACCAGCACATGCATTGTTTTACCTCCAGAAGGATGTGCAATTCATTTGTATAGCGCTTTTTTGTCCAGCTTCATTGTCCATTGCATATACAAACACACATAAAATACACACACACACACACACACACACACAGGTTAACAGTCATACACTGAGCCACCGTTTACACAGTAGTGACAGGGTACTGCCCAGCATATTCCACCCCATTGTCCCCATAGTCCTTTCATAGGTGCACTACAGGCCTGAATATCAGTGCTGTTTGCCACTGCTCTGCTGACTACATTTTTCTTTTTAGAACCTGTATGACAAAAGTGTAGCACAACATACTCATCATTGCTTTTATTTTTCTTGATATCTTTATTGCTGTCATATTCTTAATGTTATTATTTGGGTTTTAATGCTTTGTTTCTCTTAATTTGTGCTAATTTTTTCTGCATTGTTGGCTGTAGATCTGGATGCAATGTGGCAACATTCACTGCTCCCTGCACCAACCTCACTACCACCTACTGGGTCCACAGCAGACTCCATTCCAACCTGTCTGCAGAGTCATGAAGGTCATTGCATGAGATGTGACTTGAAGGCTCACTGATGGCCTCTGATGCTGATGCTGCTTCTCCAGTGTGTTTGGGGGGGGGGGTGCAGGATCTTCATCAGACACTTGACCCCAACAGGAGGTGGATAGGCTGGTGTGAACTATTGTGGACCAGCCCCGGACATCTGGACTGTCATCCTGGAGAGCATTCTTGTGCAACCCAGTTGCCCAGCTGTAAGGCACTGACCACTGGGCTACTTTTGGCTGGGCTCAGCCGCAACAGTAGTCACAGAGGTAACTGACTGGTACTCCACGATGCAGCTTGTCAGATGGTCCTCACCCAACCCTATCCCCCATCATGGTGTTCCCCTTCTTTACTTGTCACACCTCCACACTATACTGTCCAATTGTCCCCAACACCATGTGTCCACCCTCTGTCTGTATATCTACTTTGTGTCTCCCTCTTGTATCAACATTCCCCCTGTAAGTTGTCCTAGGCATTATATAGGTTCATAAGTAATACTACTCTAACTGCCCTGAAGGGACATTTTAAGCCTAGCCATTTTAACAAGAGGTCAGAATCAAACCTTGCACCTTGTGTCTATGAGGTGAAACCTTTACCATGTTACCAAATCCACCCAATATTTGTGTGCCTGCCCTTGGTGCCATCCCTATACCTTACTTCCTACCCACAATTTCTCCATGCTTACTTCTCTCTCTTCTCTTTTTCAAAACAAATAAAAAGACACCTGTCTCCCCAAAAACTTACCCTTCTTCCTCCATGCCATACCACACTTCCCTTCCCATTGTCCTTTTGTGTGTTCTTCTACTTGCTCTTCCTGATTTCTGACCATCCTTTCACCCCCTTTCCTTCCCACTTGTAAAATAAAAATAGTTTCTGCTTTGCTTTGTAGTTGTTCTTTAAGCTCTCACCTGTACCCATGTTATACAGGAGCAATGTGACTTTGATGTGTGTGTGTGTGTGTGTGCGCGCGCGAGAGTGTGTGTAAATGCATTGCAGCAGGTATGCTACTTGCCTACTACTGGGCCTAAATCACGTGGCCAGTCATAGCACGGTCCGTATCTCTGCATAATGTCTGCCAATCTTGTGAGTGAATGGCCTACATATGCAGCAGTAAACCTGGCAGGTCCATCTTCATTTGCTATTTATTCATGCTTAACCTGACTTGTCCTCATTGAGGTCACATTACCATTTTTCACTAAATCTAGAGATTGGACAACATGATTTACATCCTGTTTGATCTGAGTGCTTTTTCTTCTAACTTTAAAGGTTCATTTAGAGCCACTTTTTTGTATGAATACTCTGGTATCAAACCTAGACTTGTCATATATGCCAATATATGAAAACATAAAAAATGCTTATGAACCTATTACCTAGCAATCTGGGGAATGATCACTTTAATTTGAATTGAAGGTACAATTATACTAAACAAAGAAAATATTCATTATGCTATTTTATTTTTATAGGATAGTGTTCAATGTTTCAGTTTACAAAATGTTTTCTGAATTAAAAAAAAAAGATTTGCTTATGCTTATTTCATCCTGTAGAAACACTTTTCTCAAAAGTTGCAAACTGTATGTTAATTTGGGTCAGGTTATAAAATAATCCCACATGCAACAGATGCTAAATAATTTACCTGTTTGGAAATATCATGTTGTGATATTAGGAAATGTAGATATAAATTGCAACATACAAATGCATTTGATGTTCAAATTAACATTAGCAGTGAAGTTCCATACTTCTTTATGACTATAGTGGATGAGTTCCAAATTTAAATGTCATGAATTACTAATATTGCACATATTTCATGACTACAAATAGATTCCAAAATAATTTAAACTATGTTATTAAAATGCATATTAAACTATGGCTTTTCAATAGTTAGAGTAACTCAAATAAATGTATTACATCTGCACGTAATAAAATAGAGAGTGGAAGATCAGAACAAGGAGAAGGTAACATATCTGATGAGCTAGATGAATTGTAAATATAACGACCGACTTTCTGGTGATTTTTCTAGCATACATAGAAAAAGTATTGTGTGTACATGGCAGACTTCATTAAAAAGCCAGTTCAGAGCCTTTTTTGTACAGAAAATATGCCAGAGGTTAGAAATACTGTGGTAAAGGAACACCAAATATTTTTATAAAGGTGGTTAAAGATGAGCATTAGATATTTTCTCTGGATTATTCCAACTGATTTTTAACACTCTAGAAGTTATGGTATGTTACAAAATATGATTTCTATGATTTCAGAGGAGGAAACAGAGATGACAGTCTCAACTTTTTATGTGGTCAAAGTACATTATAATTTCTAAACAAAATAAGCAATAACATTGCAGGCATCATAGCAAAAAAAAAAAAAAAGCAGTTCCCAAACTTTAAAATTATATTGTAGTTCTATAAAAAAAATTAAGATAATAAAGTATATTTAAAAGCTGTGTGTGTGTGTGTGTGTGTGTGTGTGTGTGTGTGTGTGTGTGTGTGTGTGTGTGTGTGTGAGAGAGAGAGAGAGAAAGAGAGATAGACAGAGTGAGACCCACTGGTGCTCTGACAATCATCTATAACTCAAACCTCTCCTATGTCCCTTATGCCTGTCGACCAGGGCTGTTAATGGAGGTCTGGGGGCAAACTCAAGCATTTGGATATAACCCCAACCATCCACATAGGATGACTGAGCCTGCATTGACTACTCACTCTAGTCACCCTAACTGAATTCGTGATTATATATCAATGGACAAAACCGAAAAAAAAATCACTGAAAGTCACTTTCGATGAACACAAACTAAAGCTTTTTTTACAGTAGAGCAAGCCCCCCCCAACCCCCACACACCCTTAACTTATGAATATCAACTCCATGGTTGAACAATAGAGGAAAAAGGACAACTCCACATGTTCGCTGAAAGTGTATTTCGGTGGTAATGTTGTTTACGGTGTAGTCGATCAGACAAACAGTGATTGCCAAAAACACACATCTCTGCCCAAGCCAGGTTCTCCAGCTCTCAACCTTATTAAGTGAGTAGGGTTGTTGGGAGCTGCAATCAGGACACCTTCCTTCTGTGTAATGGAGCCTTCATTTAAAAATATTAAATTATCAAATGTCTGGTGTCTCTACAAAGGTAAGGAAAATATTTCCTCGTTTTAAAACTATAAGACTTCAATCAAGAAATCACTTGTCTTACGAGTTAGAGAATTCCATAGGAGAGAAGTATAGAAACATAAACACCATCACACTCCGGGTTTACTCTAGCAACTTAAATAAATCCACATCAGTTATCTGAGAAAGAAAGACATTACATGCAGTTAAATGCAGCTCTTGCAACACAGGTGCCATAAAGACAAAACAGCTAAAGAAACACTCTGATGACCCACATAGAGGCGCACAAAATGAAAGTAAAAAACAGACAAATACATACAGAGATAGCAAGCATAAGTACAAACATAAGGTTTCTAGATAGAGAGGTAAATGGACAGACAAATAAATAATGGGCGGTCG